>NC_040909.2:138085025-138261072 GCF_004126475.2 Phyllostomus discolor
GGAGGAAAGCCGGGCTGAGGTGGGGAAGATGGAGGCGCCGGGACGCCAGCAAAGGGAGACGAGGATGCGGTGGCATGCTGTCCTGTCATCTGTCACGGACACTTCCTCCCCCCGGCCCCCACCCGCATCGTCACAGACGTCCAGGGAGTGGCAGCGGCAGGGACCCTGGGCCACACCGGCCTGGTGTCCCCACTGCAGCAGGGCAGCTGGGGGCAGGATGGGGCAGGGGTGTGGGAGGCCCCTCGGTGCAGGGCACACGCCGACGGCGGGTCGGGGGGCCCGAGACAGGAGGGGACGGTGGGGGGCAGGGGCTGGGCGCGGCCTGCGGCTCGGGGAGGCCTCACGGGGCCGGGGGACGCTTTCTTTCCGATCCCCCCTTCTCCGGTTTGGCAGGGCGCACTGCGTCTTGTCCCCGGAACAGGCGGCCTGTTCCTTCCCAGCCGGCACGGCAGAGCCCCCCACCACCCCCCCTTCCTGCCTCAGCGTCTTCCGGCTCAGCATCCGAGGAAAGTTTGGTATTTTTCCGATGATCCTGGCACGGCGGTGCCTGAGCCAGATTCTCCGTGTGCCCAGCAGGCGTCCCCCGAACCCAGGACCAGGAGGCCGAGTCCAGGAGCTGAAGGCCTGGGGGGCGGGTCCCCCGGCCTCACCACCTCCCAGCCCTTATGGCGGAGGAAACTGAGGCTGAGAGAGGGCCAGGGACTCGGCCGGGCCTCGCCCCAAGGAAGCCAGGGCCAGGGTGGGAGGGTGAGGGGCGTGGGGAGAGGCCCGCCGGCCGCCCCCAGTGAGCGGCCTTGCCCTGCTCATGCTCAGCTCCCTCTCGGGCCCAGGCACACAATCGTCTGTGCCCTGCTCGGCCCTGCGGTGGGTTAATTATTCAGTCGACAAACAGCTCCCGGGCCCAGCTTGGTGGGCACTGCGCCAGGTGGGGTGCAGGGAAGTGTGGATCACCCCATAAAATGGGCACCATCACCACCCCAGGGAGGTGACCCCCACGGCCACCCCATGGAGGGCGCCCGGCACAACGCCGCCTGCAGCGTCTGGGGATCGGGCTGGTCCCTGCTGGGCCGAGTCCAAGCTGGGTCCCGGGCAGGGGAAGGACCTGCCGCATTACGGTGGGGGCCCCACCCAGGTGTGGGCGGGGCGTGGGGGGGCACGAGACAGGGGCTGGGGGGCGAGTGCAGCTCCATTGGGGGGGGGGTCTGGGTCTCAAGGGCGCCCTCAGGTGCGCAGCTGCCTCGGGCCGAGTCTGAGGGTGCACAGACCACTGGACAGGGCTGGGCACCTGCCTTCCCTCCTGCTTCTCCGCGAGGCGCCGTGCGCCCTCCTGCCCTCCATCACCCATGTGCACGGGGCGGGCTGCACTGACGGCGGCCGGGGCCCTTCTCGGCCCAGGCGGCTCGGGGGCCGACGGCCTCGGTGCGCGGTGAGGAGTGGGCTGTGTCTGTGGACGCCTCTGGGGGTCCTCCGGCTGACATGCCCGGCCCCCGCCCACCACCCCGCCCCGTGTGAAAACCCAAGTGTGACACTGCGTGTGGCTTCAAGTGCCATCCGAAGCCGAGTCCTGCGTTGTCACCTCCAGGAAGCCCCCCCAGCGTCCCGAGGCCGGGCGAGCCATCCTCTGGGAGCCCCGGCCTCCCCGGAACCTGCCTGCCCCTGGGCATGCGTGTGTGTGTGAGTGCGTGTGTGTGAGTGTGCACGGTGTCTTCCTGAACTCCATCCAGCTGAGGTGTGCCAGGGCCCGAGCTGGGCAAGGCCCGCCTAGGTCCTGCCCCAAGGAGACTGCTTGCATTCAGAAGTGCCGCACTGCCCCCCAAGTGCTGGGGCCAGCGGCCCGGGGGGCCCTGGGGGGCCAGGGACAGCTGGGGGGCGAGCAGGGGTGAGCTGGGGACAGGGGTGCGGCAGGGCGGGGATGGAGGCAGCTGGGTTTTGTCTGTCTCCAGTGGCGGAGCCTGGGGGGCGGGGGCAGTGGGAAGGGGTCCAGAGGCCCCCCTCACAGCAGCGGGTCTGTGTCCTGGAGGGCGGACAGCGGGCTGTGGGGGCAGGCAGGTGGGGCGATGCTCAGGTCAGTGCCCCCCCCACCCAGGGCCCGGTGTGGCAGATGGGGGAAGGGACCGGCAGGGGGCTGTTCAGGGCCCAGGGTTGAGGGTGTCATGCAGAGGCCCCAGCGGTCAGGCCTGGGAGGAGGCCAGGGCTGCCCAGCAGCCACCGGGAGCTCCCTGGGGGCTTGGAGCCTTAGCTGCCCCCTCCTCTCTGCCCCACTGGGTCCCACCCAGGCCAGTGGCCGGCCCCTCAGCCGGGGTGGGGGCTCGCTGCCAGCTGGCCCTGGCCAGACACCCCGGAACCGGAGATTTGGGACACAGCGCCAGGGAGGAGGTGGCGTCTTCCTGCCGTCCCTGCACCTCCGGTGAAATCTCTCCGCAGCGCGGCAGCCGCTTCCGGAGCCATAAATGGAGTGAGGCTGAGAATAGCTCGCTGTGACGCGCCAGGAGCTTCCCCACGTAGGCAGCGCCCCGCCCCGCCTCGCCCGTGAGGGGCCCGGAGGGACCCCGCGCGGCACCCCTGCTGCCGGAAGTGCCGGCGAGCGGCTTGGCCAGAGGCCCGGGACCCCCGCCCCGGCTGCCGGCCTGCGGCCCGACCTTGACACAGTGCCCCCCTCCCGTCGCCTGCTCCCCGAGCGCTGCGCCCAGAGGGTCCGCCGTGCCGCCTGGGGACAGTCCTCCCGGAGCCCAGCGGCCCTGCCCAGCGGCCCCCGGCCTCCCCCAAGTCCCCAGCGCTGCGGGAGCATGGGCACAAGGCGGGGCCAGCAAAGCAGGGGCCGTGGGGACTCTCCGAGACCTACTGGGTGCCGGGAGTGGGGGGGCTGGTCTGAGTGAGGGAGCGCAGCCCCAGGGGCTCCGGGGGGTGGGCTCAGAAGGGTGTCCTCCGTCCCCAGCCCCTCCGGGCCTTCAGCTGGGCCACCGCTCTGCCCGCCGGCCACTGCCTCCCTGCCCTGCGGCTGGGCCTGGGTGACCAGCCCTTCCCTGCCCCCGCCCCACCCAGCTGCCACTGGCCACTCCATCCAGCTGCAGGCTCTCTCCTGGGCTCCGGGCCTGCGTGTCCCATGACCGCCGGCCCGGACACCCTGTCCAGCAGCCCCCCAGGCCGGTGACGTCCCACCCAGCCCCTGGTTCAGGGCCACGGACACCCCCCTGTCTGCTGTGGCCCCTCCGGCACCGGGCGTAAGGCCCATGACCCTGGGCCCTGGGGACTCTGCCGCCCTGCCACAGCCCCCTGGTTGCCTTGGTCTCAGCGCAGGTGTCCACAGCCGGACAGCGGAGCCTCCGTCCCCAGGCCAGCGGCACGTCTCCGGGCACCGGCCAGGGAGGGGGCGGCTGAGCCTCGGTTTGCATCCCGACCTCTGGCCCCCGGGGCCGGTCCTGGCCCCACTGCCCGCAGCCGCTGCCGACATCGGTCCCGGCCGCTCCAGACCCAGAGTCTCGGCTGCGTCAGTGGCTGGGGGGCCGCTCCTTGGGGGCTCGGGGTCGCTGACCAGCCCCGGGGCAGGCTGTGCAGGGCACGTGAGCGGCATGTTCGTCCCCAGACCGCGTCCCTGCTGCGTTGTTCTCAGTCCGAGACCCTCGTCTGGGGCAGGCGCCCCGCCGGAGGAGCTGGGGGGTGGCAGTGACCCCTGGCCTCGTCTCTGCCCTGCCCAATCTCCGTTTCGTGGCCTGATGCCCTCGGGGCTGGCCCCTCTGCCCACCCAGCCCCAGACGGCGCTCGCTGGTGCTGCCGTCCTCACCGCCCCCAGGAGGCCAGGGAGGCCGGGCCGTGCTGGGGTGTGTCAGGGGCAGGGGCAGGGCGAGGGTGTGGGGCCCTGTGGACCGCCCACTCCCACACACACACACCCCGTCTGAGCTGAGGAATGGGACCCCCGGACCCACTCCAGTAAGGGCCGGCCCCCTGCTTGGACGCCCCTCCCCCTTCCTCCCCAAAGCCTCCTGGACCGAAGCCCCCTGCGGCCCTCACACTGGGTCCCTGTGCCCCTGGGGGGGGGGGGGGCACTGGGGGGTCCCCAGCCCCCGCACTGACCGTGTACCCCTCAGCCACCTCGGGACCCTCGGGCTGTGCCGGGGGCCCCCCATGTGGGGCTGGGGGTCTTGGCCCCCTCAGACAGGAGATGCCCCGGGACGGGGTCAGGGCGGGGCCCATGGGTCCGGGGTCCTCAGGGGAGAGGCCAAGGGACCGAGCCCTGCCCTGGGAGCTGGGCTGGGGACAGTTCCGCTGCCACCCGCCCGCCCAGGACCTGTGGGGGCGCCCCCCGGTGGCCAAGGTGGGCGCATCACCAGAGCATGTGCATCCCCGGAGCCACAGGCGGTGGCGGTGGCGGCGGCAGCTTGGTGAGCCGTCCACCCGCTGGACGACACCTCAGCGCCAGCCAGGGAGCCAAGTGCGGACAGGCCTGGGTCCACAGCCCGCCCACCGCCCGCGGAGGCCACACCCCTGAGCCCCCAGACGCAGCCCCATTCTAAAGGCAACGGAAAGGCCGCATCCGGAGCCCAGTGTCTCCGTTGGGGAGCGGCCGGGAGCTGGGGGTGCAGGAGGCGGGCCCTGGACAGGGGTGCCCCCAGCAGGAGGCACTGACATGAGGCCTGAATCCCAAGTTCCCCCCGAGCCAGCTGTGACTGCGGCCCCACCTGCCTGACCCCAGAAGACCCGGCAGCTCTGAAGGCATCCCACCGGCCATCTGGCCCTCGGGGGGCAGAGTCCACCCTTGGGGGAGCTCCGAGGGGTGTGGGCCCCGTGGGTGACAGCCCGGCTGACCCAGTGGGCGGGACAACCCCCTGTCCTCAAGTCTCTAGAAGATTCCACGTCACTGGAACCCTCAGACACCACGGCAGCCGGCAAGCCGCTCCCAGACCCCAGGGCTGGGCGGTGGGGGACCGCCATGTCACTGGGTAGGAGCCTGGCTTCCTGCCCAGACACTTCTGTCGCCGGAAAGGAAGCTTCTGTCCCTGGGAGAGCGGGGGGCGGGGGGGGCGGGGCGGGGGTCTGATGAAACCGGAGGCACTGGCTGAAGGGCCGGTTCTGTGCCCCAGCGTCCCGCCCTCCACCCCCTCAGTGTGACCGTGACACCGCCGAGCGGCAGTGAGGACCTGCCCCCGCGGCCGTGGAGTGGCCGAGACGACAATGGCGCCGGCCCGAGAGGCGGTGGCGGGGACGGGGGCTGACGCCACGGCCCGGCATGTGGGTGCTCAAGAAGCGGCTGCCGTGACCACCACCAGGTGTGGGCGCTCCGGGACGGGGCCCCTGTGGGGAACGGGCGGGCTGGCCCAAGGGCAGGGGCCACTGGGGGACAACTGGGAGCACTGTGGACCGCCCCCGCCCCCGAGCCACTCCCACCACCTCCTGCCCACCCAGGGCGGCTCCAGGTCCCCAGAGCCGGGACACCCTCCGGCTCCAGGAGACTCCCCTTCCCCTGGGCCCGCTGGGCCGCCCATCCTGCCAGGTCCTCTCCTCCGTCCTCGAAGTGGCCCCCGCCTGGCTGCCCAGGGGGCGGAGACCCTCGGCGGAGCCTCCCGGAGAACGTGGAAGTGGCCACCACGGCCCCCTCCCCCGGGCGGTGCGGGGTTGTGGGTCCCCGTCTCTGTCCAGGTGTAGCAGCAGCCGGCCCCCCACCCCAGCTGCTCTGGCCGCCCTGTGCCAGCAGCGTCTGTCTGGGGGACCCAGGACGGCCGGCCTGAGCTGAGGCACCGAAATCACTGCACCCCTGGCTGGGCCCCCTTCCAGGGAGGTGGACGGCGGCCCCAGGGCTGGCACCCTCTGCCTGTGAGCTTCCCCAGGACCCGGGGCTCCTGCTAATCAGAGAGGATCCGGCTCTGGTCTGAGGGCCCTGCCCCCCCATGCCATTCACACAGTCACGGGTCCCAGGGCCTGCAGGGCACAGACCCCGCAGCAGCGTGGCTCAGGGAGGCTCAGGGACCTGTGCCGGGGTGGGGGCGGGCCCAGCTCTCCCCTCCCGCCCCCTGTCCTCCGCCCCCTGCCCTCCCTCCCTCCCTCCCTCCCTCCCTCCCTCCCTCAGCACGGGCTGCCCAGAGTGACAGAAGCTACTGCCAGGCAGTCGCAGCCACACTACTCATTACTGCCACTCACCGCTCACCACTCGCTGGGGGCCTCTGACTCACCTCCCAGCTACCTGCCGAGCCTCCTCTGCAGCGGAAAGAGGCCTTTGTGTCTCCGCGCGGAGCACGTCACAGCTGGCACCCGGCCCTGACGCACCTGCCCAGGCAGGTGGGCGGGCGGGGGGGGCGGCCCCTCCTCCAGGCTCAGGGACAAGCACCTCGCGGTGGGAACTCGGGACACGCGAGGGGAGGGGACGGAAGGAGGGCCCCCGCTGTTCCCGGCAGCGCCTGTCCCGGAACGAGGAGTGCCAGCCCCATACAGGTGCTTGCGCCCAGACAGCCTGGGTGGTCGGTCCATGAGACAGAGGCCTTGGGAGACGGGACCACCCACACTCCTCACTCCAGCATCATCCTCACGAAGGCCCACCCGGGTCCCGTTTTCCCAAGTGACTAAAAACCGTCCTTTTACCCTTGTGTGTGTGTGTGTTTAACCTGTATGTGTTAACCACTTATTCTTTCAAATCGAGGGTGAACGAGACCCCCCAGCACCTGAGCTGATGCCGGCAGGCCGGCCCTGGGCCTGGGGCCACGAGGGGGGCCCAGGAGGCCCTCGGTGCCTGCAGCACTCAGTGACACAGGACACCCGTCACCAGCAGGTGGCCATGGGCACACCGGAGTCAACAAGCCGCTGGCCTGGGGTGCAGACGGCCCAGGGCCTCCATGGTGGGGTGGCCGGGGGGGCGCCTGAGGAGGGGACCTCAATGCATGTGGTGGAAGGGACAGGAGGGAGGGTGGTGGGGTCTGAGGGGGACCCAGCCCGGGGGACTCCCCACAAGAGAACAGGGCCAGCTCCATCGGGGCCTGACCAGCCTGAGTGTGCCAAGGGCTGGGCAGGGGGTCCGGCGACACCTGGCCCCCAGCAGGCGCCCAGGAAAATGTGGCCGATGGCGGAGCTGAGCCCTCGCCTCCTGCCCGTCCTCCTGGCCCTTCCTCCTCGAATTCCCCAGGCAGCTGGGTCTGCCGGGGCCGCAGGAGGGGAGTGGGGAGGTGGGTGCCCACAGGCCAGGTGGCTTTGACCCTTCTGTCCCTCCTGCTGGAGCTGGTCTCCGGGGGACCCCACTGTCCTGTGAGGCTCTGCTGTCCTCAGCCCTGTCCCTGCGTCCCAATCGTCCAGCCCTGGGGTCTCACGATTTTGTGTGTGTGTCACCCATAACATAAAACTCACTACGTCCCCCACCTCGCCTGGACAGCTCAGTGGCACTGACCACATGCACAGTGTCATCGTCACCCCCATCTGATTCCAGAACCTGTCTTCAAGCCAGACAGGGCTCTGAGCCAGCGCCCCCACCCCCAGCCCTGCAGCGAGGCCCCGATCGGCCTTGGGCAGGCCCACAGCCCCCCACCACAACCACACACCTGTCCCCAGCCCAGGCGCGCGCGGAACCCCGGCTCAGCGCCTGCAGGCAGCCCTGTCCCCCGCGCTGTTGCTGTCCCGGAGCGGCGACCTCGGACCGCAGGGACGACGCCCGGCAGGCGCAGGTTGGAGGCGAGTCCGCGGACTCTCTGGGTTCCGCCTCCAGACGGCCGACTCGGAGGTTCAGCTGCGGGACGGGGCGCGGTGTGCATTTTGAATCTGTCCTTGGAGATCGGGGTCCACAGACCCCTGTTCGGCCAGCTCCCCCTGGTGGCGAGACCCTGGGTGTGTGGGCCCCACAGACGGACGGGACACCTGGGAGCTATGCTATGGGGCTCCCAGGGTGAGGCAGGGGTGCAGGGGTCTCTTCCTTCTAAGGGGCAAAGTGAACTCAGGCCGGTCCCTGGGGGTCGGAAGGATGTGATGGGCTGAGCGGTGTGAGGCCCCGCCCAGGGCGGGCAGTGGGGGCGGCCCCAGGCGTCCCAGCCCCGCCCCTCCCTCCACGAGCGGCCCCACCCCCACCCCGCTGCTCTCAGTGGCTGTTTTACTTTTTTCAGAACTTTAAGAAGGTTTTATTAACACAAAGACAGTGAGCACACAATCCGTCTATCCGTCTTCCTCACTGCGAGGCCTGGCGGCATGGGGGCTGGGGACTCTGCCGGCGGCTGGGCTGCTCGGTCCACCGCGGCTGGCTCTTCGCGGGGACGTCGTGAGCAGCCCCGCACGGGAGGGTTGTCGCACGTCGGCAGCACTTCAAGCTCCTTGACGCTGGGGGCCAGGAACTCCCGAAAGCCGCTGGGCAGCACGTGCTTTGTGTCCTTCTTGCCCCCGTCACTGACGCCAGGCATCGAGATCTGGCCCTTGGATCTCCTGCGCACCTACCGTCAGGGCCGCTGGGTCTCCGCCGGTTCCGCCCGATTTTGACGTAGCGGCTTGACTGGTGCCGAATGAACCTCTTGGTCCTCTTTTTGGCAACCTTGGGTGTCACGCGGGGTCTGAGGTGGCTGCCACCTCCGTGGGCAGCGCCCAGGGAGAGAGCGAGCAAGTGGCTGTCTGGTTAAACGAGGAGGTGCAATGAGAGCCAGTGGCCTGTTGTTCTAGAGCCACAGGTGGGAGATTCTCGGTGTCCTCATCAGGGCGGGGGCGACAGGCTGGTTGTTGCTGCAACCCGCCGCCCCACCACAGGCGGGGACTGGCTCCGAGGGGAGGATGGGGCGCAGCCTGGCGGGGGGCCCAGTGTGGTCCCGCCACAGGCTCAGGCTGGGACTCGGGGACAGGATGGGGAGCCAGAGGGGGGGGCAGGGAGGGAGGGGCGGTGGGAACAGTCAGGAAGGGCCCCCCTCCTCCAGAAGCCCCCGGGGCGGTGCCCACTTGCCCCACCAGATGCTGCGGCCCGTCTGCTGAGCTCCGTCCACGCTCATGCCAGGCTGCTGTGAGGCTGTGTGTGGGGGGGGGGGGGCACCCCCACCCCTGTGCTGGCCAGCCCCGGCCCAGACACCCCAGACCCCGGAGGGTGCCTGACGGAGCTCTCTTCCTTGGGCCAAAAGCGGCCTCTGCTGCCTGGCCAGCGCCCCCTCCAGGACTCCAGCCGCCATCTGGCTCGCAGGGTGACCAAGAGGCTCGGGCCCACGCTTCTCAGTGTTGTGTCCAGTCCAGTGGGCCCACCTAAGACTGTTTGGGAGAAGAGTCTGAGGCTGCAACACCCCTGAGACCCCCAGACACGGGGCAGCAGTGGGCAGAGCAGCGGGGGGGGCGGGGGGGGGCGGACACTCAGCAGCTGCGGCCCTCTCCCAGAGAAGCCCAGGGAGGCTGGTAGACAGGTGTGCTCCCCGGAGCCGGTGCCCTGCAGGACGCCTTGCAGGGCCCACCGGCGCCTGCACCTTGAGGGCCTCCCTCCGCCTGGCAAGCCCTTGGCCCCGAAGCACCTCAGCGGCAGCGGCAGCGGCGGTGGTCGGCCCTGGAAGCAGCCCCAGGGACAGACACCGCTCAGCCGGCCCTCCGACAGCATTTCCTGATTGGCCACCACAGGCCAGGATGGCTGCGGCTTGTCAGGGGGGTGACACACGCCCACGGCCTGGAGTCCAGGCCAGGGGGGCCCCGCCTGCCGGCCCCGCCCCAGCTCCACCCGTCCAGCCAGACCCCTCTTCTAACCCCCCGCCACCCCTCAGGCTGCGGTTCGGTGGGGCGGGGGCGGGAGTTGGAAGTGACACAAGATGACACAGCAGTGTGCGAGGGGACAGTGAGGACACTCAGACCGCGAGCTCCTGTCCCATCTTCACGCACGCAGGCGGGCAGGACGCTCGGCCATAGCCACGCGGCCTCGTGCCACGCGCGTCGGGAAAGTGGTGAAACGCTCGTGTCCCCTCGGCTCTCAGAACCGCAGCCTCCCGGAGGGATGGACAGCGCACGGTGACAGTGGCGGGTCCCTCCCGCTGCCACGAGATGCTGGGGACAGCGCAGGGCCCGAGGTCCTCCGCCGGTGACCGGCAGTCCGGCCCCCGCTCCCGCTCGCTTTAGGCGAAGCAGCTCGGGCAGGCCGGCGTGCAGCCCACTCCCTGGTCACCCTGGTGCGAGCCCAAGGGCAGAGGGGCTGCCGGGAGCAGGGAGGGGCCCTCAGGAGAGTCTCGCGCCGCCCAGTGCTCAGTGCGATCGCACCGGAAGGGGGGCCACGTGCCCAGGCTGGCGACAGGCTGCCCGTGCGAACACAAGCAGGGACTCTGCTGGCCTGAGGTCACCCACTGAGTCCCCGCCCCCGGGGACCAGCCCCCGGGGCCCACCTAACACAGGTGTAGCCACCAGACCAGGAGCCCGAACCCCATGGGGGGGAGGGGGGCCCTGGGTGTCCAGCCTGTCAGGCGGCAGCGGCTGCTGCCATCAGCTGGCCGGAGTGCTGGGGCAGAGAGACATCTGCACGCCCGGCCGGACCTCGCCCTGGCCAGCAGCCGCCAGACCACCATCTGCCCGCCAGTCCCGGCTCTGGCCGGGGGGCTCTAGGATGATTTTGGTTGGGTGGCACTTCCAAAGCGTCTCCTTGAGTCACACGACAGGACAGGTGACAGGTTAACCGGGATGCGGGGGGCCACGGGGTCTCAGCACCCAGTCCCTAGGGCAGCTCCCGCCAGCCGGCACCCGTTGGCCACCCCGCTGGGCGCCATCAGTCCTCGCCCGTGGTGCACGGGGCGGGGCCCACGGTGGCACAGCCCCCCCCACGCTCCTGGGGGCCTTCGAGCTTGACCACAGCCCTGAGGGCGGGCCGCCGCTGCCACCCCTGCCGCTGCCGCAGGAACACGGCACGCAGCGCACGCAGCTGCCCCAGCTCCTGCGCCGTGAAGCACGGCTGCCCCTCGGCGAAGCGCAGCACCGCGTCGAAGGCCACGGCGGCCTGCTCCCAGGCCGCCTCCTCGCCCTCCCTGGGGGCTGCGGCCTGGCCGTCCTTCTGGGCCTGCTCCGGCTGGCCCTGGGCCGCGCACCCCGCTCCGGCCCCCGGCCCCGCCTGCTCGGCGACCACGCTCCCGGGGAGCCGGGACCGGGCCTCCCTCCCGAGCTCCAGGACGTGCGCGAAAGTCTGGTCGTGCGGCCTGGCCCCGAGGCGCTCCGGCTCCTCCTCGGAGGACGAGCCCTCGGCCAGCGCGGCGGCGGGCCACAGCTTCCTCCAGGCCCGGCTGAAGACGGCGCCGGGCACGGCGTCCCAGGCGCAGGCCACGCTGCAGAGGGCGTCGTTCGCGCCTGCGCGCGGGGGCGAGCCCTGCGGCGCGGCCGGGGGGCCGAGGAAGCGCCGCAGGAAGCCGCGGCGGATGCCCCGGTCCATGGGCTGCAGCAGCGCGGCGGCGCCGGCGGGCAGGAAGACGGTGCGGATGTTGCCGCAGGCCAGCTCCGGCTCCGGCGGGCGGGCGCGGGCGCCGTCCAGCAGCAGGACGGCTTTGCTGCCCTCGGGCAGGCCCAGGGCCCGGAAGTGCTCCCTCACCGAGGGGGCGAAGATGTGGCGGAACCAGTCCGAGAAGACCGCCCTGTCGGCCCACGCGTGCCCATGAGCCCGGGAGGCCACGGGCAAGTGCTGGGTGCTCTTGGGAGCCCGGGGGCCGCCACCTTTCCCGAGCACCAAGGGCTTGATCCTGTGGGAGCCCGTGGCGTTGGCGCACATGAGGACCGTCAGCCTGTCCCTGCCCTGCCTGCCCCCGGGCGCCGGCCCGCCCTCGGGGCCCGGCCCGCACTGCCAGGAGAGGCCGGTCTCGTCGGCGTTGTACACCTGCTCCGGCGTCAGGCCGTGCTCCGCGGCCAGGCTGCGGAAGAACCCACAGAACCGCTCCGCCGCCTGGCGGTCGGCCGCCTGCTTTTCCCCGGACGCGTCCAGCTTCTTAATGCCGTGTCGGGCCTTAAAGCGCCACAGCCAGCCGCCGGAGAACACGCAGGGCTCGGTGAGCTGCATCTGCGCGTAGAAGTCCTTGGCCTTCTCGATGAGCATGGGGCCCGAGACCGGCACGCCCTCGGCGCGCCTGCCCAGGAACCACTCGTACAGCACCCGGTCCAGGTGCTCCAGCTTGGGCGTGTGCAGGGTGCGGCGCCGCTCCAGCGCCTTGTTGGAAGCGGAGCTGGCGAAGAAGCGCAGCAGCCGCGCCTGGTGGGCCTTGATGTCGTACAGCGTGGACATGCCCACGTTGTACTCCTGCATCAGCGCCTTGCGGCTCTCGCCCTTCTCCAGGCGCGCACAGATGTCCATCTTCTCCTTCAGCGTCAGCACCACCCTCTTGCGCTTCGCCCCCGGGCCCCTGCCGGCCACAGGCTTGGAGGCCATGTGGAGGGAGGTGGCAGGACCCGCACAGGCGGGCAGGCGGGCAGACAGGGGACAGGCACCTGAGCCGGGAGCCTCCTGCCTCCCCCAGCTCCCCTGTCTCCCTCCTCGGCCCGCCCGTCCGCTGAGTCTCCTCTGTGCCTCTCGGGT
The DNA here is from genome assembly GCF_004126475.2 of Phyllostomus discolor. NCBI lineage: Eukaryota > Metazoa > Chordata > Mammalia > Chiroptera > Phyllostomidae > Phyllostomus > Phyllostomus discolor. The sequence goes on from NC_040909.2 coordinate 138,097,480, forward strand.
CCGGTGACCTCGCGCCTCAGCTGTCCCTTGTCTTCCACTCCTGGTCACGCGGCCGGCTCCTGGGGCCTCTGTCGAGTCACACAGTCGTGCGGCCTGGCGCCTTCGCTTCTCCACGCCGCCGAGACCTGCGGCCTTCTCTGCGGGAGGGTGGCGGCTCCTCCCCTCAAGCACAGACCAGAGCGGTGGGGCCCCGGGAGCTGGCTCGGGCTAGCGGGCTGCGCTGTCGGAGCAGGGCACTGCTCTCCGGGACTCCAGGCGCTGCTGTACACGCATCCCGAGCGGGAACTGGAAAGCGGAGGGAGACAAAGAGCAATGATGTCACGGAGCACGGCCCGGGCTGCCCGTACACACAGCCTTGGAACTGCTCCTTCCAACTCCAAGCAGCTGGTGCGGCCGGCCAGAGGGCAAGTCCCATGTGGAGCACGAAAACGCGGCCCGTTGAGACCACAGCTCAAAAGAAGTGAAGGGTTTCTTCAAATGCAGCAGGAGCCCCAGACACAAATCCGGGCCCATCAGCAGCTGGCTCTGAGTGTGCGCGGGCACCCTTCCGAACCACCTCCAGTCTGCGCGGTGCGGGAAGATGCCGCACCGAGGGACGCTGCTTGTGCCCTATCTACGGGGGTGGCAGCATGCCGCTGCACCAGGTGGCCCTGGGGGAAACCCGGGGAAGTAAAGGCATAAGCCACTTTTAGAGAGGTGTTTAATATGAAACCAGCTCAGAAACCAGCAGGACACGGGTCCCGGGAGGAAGGGCTGGGGCAGCCGGAAGAGGCGTCCTGGGGGCTCAGCACCAGGGTGTGCTCAGGACAGACACTGCCTCACGAGGCAGGGATGTGCGGGGCGGCACAGGACGGCCGAAAACTCGGTGACTCGGCTCATGCGGCAAAATCCTCCTCTAAAGATGAGGTTCGGATGTTACCTCTGAGGCCGTTCCTTCCACCCAAAGGCACCACAGCACAGCCAGGCACAGCACGGAGGGCCCAGCCTTGCCCCTTGGGGAGGCCCTGCCACCCAGGTCGGTGCGCACAGCCAGCCATGAACACATTATCACCCTCCGGTGTCCACGGAAGACCAAAACACGGAGGGAGGGCAGAAGGGGAGAGAGCTGGAGCAGGAAAGAGGGAGGGAGCCCGGCACGCACAAGTGGGCCTTGCCAGTCCCTAGAAGAGCCCGTGGGCGTTAGGGGAGGAGCGGCGGTCTGCAGGGGCGGAGGGAGCTGTCAGCGAGAAATGCTCAAGAAGGAAGTTTTCTGGAGATCGAGGAAGAGATGGTCTTGGGGACCAGAAGGATGGGGGGCGGGGCGGTAAGGGACCGAGACTGCGGGTGCGCATCCTACAGGGACGGCGCCTGGAGCTGGGAAGCGACCTCGAGGGTCCGGTGAGTACAAACCCGGAGCCCGTCTCCGCAGAGCAAGCGCGGAGGGTCCGGGGCAGGGCGCGAGCGCGCGGCGGGAGGCTGGTCTGGAAAGCGTCTCTGCTCGGGGGCCAGGTCTGGGGCAAGGGCAAGGGCAAACCAAAAGGGAAAGACAGAAAGTCAAGTCTGCGGTGGTTTCTCCCCGGGAAGGGAGGTGCCTCGGTGGCTGGTGGCTTCGGCAGGCGAGACCCCGGGGTCGGGACCGGGCGCCACCGCCCGGCTCGGAGCGAAGGCTGCAGGGAAGCCTCGGGGCTGGCGGCTCGGGCCGGGTCCCCGCGGGGCGGCAGGCGGAGAGCTCGGCCCTGCGCCCGGAGTGCGGCCCCCGGCAGCACTGCCCGCCCGAGGGGACCGAAGACCGCACGACACCCGCGTGTTCCCCGGGCCCGGCCCCACTCACCTGCGGGCCCGGAGCGGACACCGCCACCGGAAGTTGCGGCGCTCAGCCCTCCGCCGGGCCACGCCCCCCAACACGCCACCACTTCCGGGACGCTCTAGGCATCCGGAGCGCTCTTTTCTCGGTGGCATCGCGGGAGGCCCCGGGGGCGCGGGCCGGAGACAGCGGGGCGGCCAGGGGTGGGCCCCGACGGTCTTGGCCCCGGGCGCCCCGGGCGCCTCGACTTGTCTGTCTCTAGCATGGGCGCGGGGTGGCTGGCGTCTCTGCTTTTGTGATCGGGGCGCCCTGTGTCGAAGCAGTTGGGACCCTGGCAGTCCGGGGCAGGGGACTGCGGGAGGACGGCCTTTGCAGAGCAGTCTCCGAGCGCCCACCCGTAGGGACGCCCAGCGCCCGTGCCGTTGTCGTCCCACCCAGCCCCCTCCCTAGCAGGAGCCTCGCCCGTACCTAAGTTTGGCGATTCCTGTGATGAGATTTGATAAGTCTGAGCTACTGAGACTGGGAGGAGGTTTGAACTTGAGTTGATGCTGTAATGAGTTGAGTGAGACCTTGGGCGACCTAGAGTTGGGATGAATATTTGGCACGTGGGGCAAATGGGACCCTGGGAACCAGAGGGCAGACTGCGGTGGGCTGAACAATGCCCCCCACCCCACGGTCCCGCGTCCTAATCCCCAGAAGCTGTGAATGTGTCACCTCGCGTGGCAACCGGAACTTCGCACATACTATTAAGTTAAGGCTCAGGACAGGGGGACAGTGCCCCGATAATCGGGGAAGGCCCCGGGTCATCCCAGGACCCTGTAAGAGGGAGGACGGAGGGCACGTCAGAGAAGACAGTGGAACGACAGGAGCCGAGGGAGCGAAGCGGATGGGACGGCAGACGAGCGGTGCTACGTGTGCTTCGTGGTGGAGGGCGGGGCCGCGAGCCGACGCACGCAGGCACCTCCCGAGGCTGGAAAATGCAAAACACGGGAGCACACTTGCCCTTGAGCCTCCAGGAGGAATAAGCCCAGCTGACACCTTGGTTTTAGCTCATCTCAAACTGCTAGCCCCCAGAACTGCAAGTTCATAAATGTCTGTTGTTTGAACCCGCCAAGTTCATGGTCATTTGGCGCAGGAGCAGCAGCAGCAAGCCACAGCAGGGAACTAAGATGCCTTCCACCCCTCCCTCCTCCTTCGTTCCCTCCCCTGGCCCCACCCCTGGTCCTCCTTCCTCACTCTCTCCTGCCGACTCCTGACTAGCCTGGTTCGAGCCTTGGCTTTTTCCTGTCTGCCTACGCCCACTCCCTGGGCCGCCCCTCCATTCTCCTCCTGGCTTTACACACCAGCAAAGGCTGACGGCTTCACCGCAGTTTGCATCTCCTGCCAGCGCCCCTGCTGAGAACTCTGACCCCTAGGTCTCATGCCCACCTCCAGGGAGCTTTCAAGAGACACCGCGGACGGCTTTCCTAAGCCTGAGCGCTCATCCTGCCGCCCAGGCGTTCCACTCACTCGGAGGTGTCACACCCTCACAGGGAGGTGGCAAGACCTCCGAGTCACCCTTGTCCTCTGTGTCCCTTACCCCCCACCGGGAACTGGGCTGGGCTCTGCCCTCTGCAGCCGTGCAATGGCTGTCCTGTCCTCACTGCGTCTCACAGTTGCCTTGTCCCTGGTCTTTGCTTCTGCCTCGAGCCCCCCTATCAGCCAGGGTCCCCACGTGCCAACGGACCCCAAGACTTAGTGGCTTGGAACAGCACCCGCCTGGCTGCTCACGGTTCCATGTGTCGGGGTTCAGGCGTGCTACCGTTAGACGTGCTTGGCAGACAGGAAACGGGCAGGTGAGGGGGCCTAGAGCCCAGGACCATTCCTCCGCGGGTCTCCCGGGACATCGAGGGTGTCCCCAGGAAGGCCGGCTCCATCCCTGTGTGTGACGGCCAGTCTGCTGGAGCCCCGTGAACATGGGACCACATGCATGGACCCCCAAGATGCATGGGGCACCCCTACATCCCCCCATCCCTCCGGGATCCTCTGGCCTTGCCTAAAGGCCACTCAGGCAGAGAGGGAGGGGTCAGAAAGAGAGGAGGACCAGGAAGAGCACGCACGGGTGTCCTCTGGGGCCCAGCACTGTTGTCCCTCGCTTGCAGCCCTTGGCCTGGAGGCGGCGCTAGACCCAGCCAAGCCCCTCCCCCAGGTTCTGGGGGCCTAGGGTGGGGACACCTCACCAGCTAGGCCCTGGGGGGAGGGTCTTTGGATGACGACTTTCTCACAGCAAAGAAGGGGCTCAAGCCGAGGGAGCTCGGGAAGCCCGCACCCAGCGGGTGGAGCGGGACGTGGTTCAAGTGCGGGCCGGTGCGGCAGCCCCAGGACGCAGCCGAGCTCTGGTGGCCAGGACCTCCCGGGGTGGGCGGGGCTCCCCGCAGGGCCCGGCCCCTCTGCCCGCAGGTGCCGGGAGGCCAGAGTTCTGTGCGCTGCCCTGGCCGGCTCCCCAGCTCTTCTGGGCCCCGTGGGACTGGGCAGGCTGCGGGGGGCTGAGAGAGACCAGGAAAACCTGGAGTCCCAGGAGGTGACCCCAGAGCGGCAGAAAGGAAGGGCTCAGGGTGAGTTGCCGGAACCCACGGACCCTCTCCGTGAGGTGTGGGCACACTCCCGCCCGAGGCCGGCTCCCCGCCGGCCGTCAGCCTGGTGCCTGGGAAACCTTGGAGTTTACTGGAGCCAAACTGACTGCCGGGAAGCACAATCTCAATAGGTTTAGAAAGTGCGCAGGAGAATGGCAGTTTTGCAGCTTATTTTCTACATTGGAATCAGAGGAGACGTGAGCGGGGGTCACGTGGACCCCGTGGGTGGCAGAGGAGGGGGCGGGCGAAAGCAGAGCGGGAAGCCCTGGGATTGGATGGAGACTCGAGCGGAGAGCCGAGCGCTCCCTCCCCATTGGTGGGGACAGGGCAGCCAATGTCTGACAGTGACAGCCCCGCAGAGGTGGTATGCGGGGAACAAGATAACTGAGAGGCTCTGTGGTCTCCCCGCTCGGGGCGGTGGCTGTGCCCTGACCTTTGCCCCTGGGGCCCGGGACCTTTGCCAACTGCCCGCCGGGATCCGCTCTGAGAGGGGAAGGTCCGTGTTTCGACCGTCCCCTGGGGCTACCCGTGGCCTCCCAGTGCGTAGGGCCCACCGTGCTGGCCTCCCCTGGGCCGGTCAGGGTCAGTCTGGGGCCCCTTGTTCGTCCACTCCGTGAAAGTAGACGAGCTATGCGCTTCCAAACACAGAGGGGGGACGGGCACCCCCACTCCACAAGGGAGACAGCGGAAGAAGGAAGGGGTGGCGGGCCCCAAGCGGTCCCAAGGCCAGCAGGCAGCGTTCACCAGGCGCTCAGGCTCGAGAGGCGTCCTGTTGGGCGTCACGCTCTGCCCTCCACGCCCACGGGCCGCAGCCGTGTCCTCGCTCGGCTGCTGCGCTGCAGTTCGGCCTGACCCTGGGGTCGGCGATCCCCCGTCGTGGGGCGTCCGGGGCGCTGCAGGGTGGTAAGCAGCATTGGGGCTGCACCGCCTGGAGCCAGCAGCGCCCCCAGTGGGGACAACAGGGAATGCCTCCAAGCACTGTCACGAGGCCGCTGGGGCGCAGGCGCACCACGTTTGAGAGCTGCTGCTTAGCGGTCCCGCTTCACAGCAAGGTAGCCCGCCCGACAGACGCTCGCCCCTCGGCGGTGCGGGGGGCGTCCCAGGCCAGGGGCTGCGCTGATAAAGGCTCTGGGGGAGGCAGCACCTCTGACCTTCTTGCCCCTCCTCCTTGATTCACCCCTGAAAACTGGCCTGGAGCGTGTTGGGGTCACGAGGAGGTTGCTGCAAGGCGGAGCCCTGCGGAAATGGGCTGCACCTCCCAGCTGCCCCGGGCAGTGTGGGGAGGCCAAGGGGCAGGGGGTCCCTCCTGGTCCGGGGCAGCTCCCGCCTTGTCGCCTTGAACCCTGGGTCCAGGTGACACAGAGGTGTGGGCTGGTGGTGTAAGCTGGGGTACGCGGTGACCTCAGTACCGGCTCAGCCCCCACCTGTGGCGCCCTCCCTGCAGCCCACAGCTCAGTTCATGCTGATTCGTCTGTGAGAGGCCGGCCACTCCGCTGTAGACCGTGAACCCCAGGAGGGCAGCGCTGCTCCTGCCCCTTAACTGCAAGACTCACAGGGTGGCTGGGTCTCAACATAGTGGCCTCCCCTCCCTGGACGCTCTGAATGGCTGGAGGTGGAGCTGGGACCTGTCCTGGGGTGGCTGAGAAGTGGCTGAGGGTGGGGGAGCGGCCCCTGCGTGGGCCGGCCCTGCCCCCAGGAAGCGGAAACAAGGACAAAGGAAGTGGAGGGTGCAGCCTAGCGGGCGGCTGGGCGTTGGGATCTGCCCGGCCCTCTGGCACCCGCTGGCCGTGGGACTGACCAGGTTGGCCCTGGAGCCTCCCTGTTGCCAGGCAGAGCCTTGGAAAGCTGCCCAGAGGCCTCCTGCACTGCTGCCCACCTGCGACCGTGAAGCTTGTCCCCCTTGCTCTGCTGCCCACTGGCCCAGCCCCCACAGCCAGGTGAGACCCCGGCCGGCCACAGGGCGGGTCTGGAGGAGCGAGAATGGGGGCGAGGCATCGGAGGGAGGCCAGCTCAGGGCCGTGGAGTGGGGCTGCCTGGGAGGGCTGCCCCCTCAAGATGGAGGCTGAGACCCCGCCAGCTGAGCACAGACCCTGTGCGGGTGGACTAGAGCCCCGCTGCCGATGGGTGCGTTCTCAGAGCTGCTGGCGGCACCCAGGAGCTCCTTCATAACCGCCCCTCCCCGCCCCAGGACTCCAGCACCCTGCCAGGCTGCTGGCGGACACTGTGGCTTGAGAGCCCTGGGGGGCCAGCCAGCTGGCCTGGCTGCTCTGGGTTTTCCCTCCCGCCCTGCAGAGAAGAGGGACAGGCGGAGGAGCCTGTGCCACAGTCCGCTGGGCTGAGCCCCAAGTGCAAGGCACCTGTGAATCCACTGCTGAGTCATTTCCATTCGCGGCCTCCCCTGCCCGCTCCCCGGGCGTTGCTTGCTGCTGTTCGTAAAGGGGCAAAGGGCGGGAGTGCCTGGGAATAAGCTCGGGTGGCCAGGATCTTTGGGGGTGGAGATGGACGTGGGAGGGGAGGAGTAATGAGGCCACAGGCTGGGACTGAAAAGGTGACTGGGGCCAGACTGTGAGGCGCCCTAAATCCGCGGCATGCACTCTAAGGGTGTCACCATGTGGAAGTGGGGAGCCCCGGGAGGTTCGGGAGCCGAGGAAGGGTCAGCTTCCAGCAGAGTGTCCAGTTAGCCTCCCTGGAGACTGGCTGTGATCATTTCTCTTGCAAAGCCCGGCAGACAGGACTGGATGAGTGCCGGGCCCTTTGACTCTGCTCAGGTCAGGGGTCGAATCTCTAGGGCCAGCCGTAGTCTCCAAGGGCCCGGAGAGGCTCCCAGGCTTGCGGCTGCTGGCGCGGTAGAGACCCTGCGGCGACCCCGAGCGCTACGGCGCCTGCGACGCGGAGCGCGACCGCCAGATGTCGCTGTGGCGCCCCCGCGCGGCCCTGCGCTCCGCCCGCCTCAGGAAGGCGCCTGCGGCGGGTCGGAACCGACCACGGAGGCCACGGGGGAGCCCGCGACGGGGGGCGGGGCTGAGGCCTACAATACTGGCGGCCCCAGGCGCGTTCTCCCCTCAGTCGGCTACGTGAGGTGGTTCGGTCCGGCCGTGCGGCGCTCGCCGGTTCCGGGACTGGCGGCGCGGGCAGCGGCGGACCGCGCACCGGCGAGCACCGGCGTCTCGGGCTCCGTCGCGATGCTGGGACTGCTCGTGCCGCTGCTGGGCCTAGCGCTCGCCTACTTCGCGCTGCTGGACGGGTGGTACCTGGTGCGTCTGCCGTGCGCCGTGCTGCACGCTCGCCTGCTGCAGCCGCGCGTCCGCGACCTGCTGGCGGAGCAGCGCTACGCGGGCCGCGTTCTGCCCTCGGACTTGGACCTGCTGCTGCACATGAACAACGCGCGCTACCTGCGGGAGGCTGATGTGGCGCGTACCGTGCACCTAGTCCGCTGCGGCGTGCTCGAGGCGCTGCGCGCGCTCGGGGGGCACACCGTGCTGGCTGCTTCCTGCGCGCGCTACCGCCGCTCGCTGCGCTTGCTGGAGCCCTTCGAGGTGCGCACCCGCCTGCTAGGCTGGGATGACCGCGCCTTCTACCTGGAGGCGCGCTTCATCAGCCTGCGCGACGGCTTCGTGTGCGCGCTGCTGCGCTCCCGCCAGCACGTGCTGGGCACCTCTCCGGAGCGTATTGTGCAGCACCTGTGCAAGCGCAAGGTGAGATGCCCCACTCCCGTGCACAGCCCCGCGGGGCCCTGAGGGCTCCTAGTCCTTGCCCACTCCCCGGGCGAAGGCCCAACCCTGTGGGGTGCCCCTGCCTTTCTGCATATTGTGCAGCCCTTTCCTCTGGGCCCAGGGCCTCCTTCGTGGATGCCGTTGTTCCTCGGGGCTCCCAGGGTCCCCGGATCCACTCTTCATCGCTGATCTGTGCTTGCTCCCCTCCTGCCACTCCTTAGCCCAGCCCCGCAAGGCTCCGTGCCCATCTGTCATCTCTTCCAGAGCAGGGAAGCCCAGGACAGCCCTCTTCCAGCAGACTGAGTGCTGTGTGCCTTGGACTGTGGAACCACCTGCTCTGGTCCTTGGTTCTGAACCCAGAGTGTGTGTGTGTGTGTGTGTGTGTGTGTTGGGGGGCGGGGAGCGGGTGCCAGTGATAGGAAGTTGCTGGGAGTTCTCAAGACACTGAGACCCCCTTTCTCATGGCTTAGAGCCAACAGGCTGGGTCACTGTCACCTGGATTTGGCCGTGGGGGGTTGGGGAGACTGAGCCCGGGGGAGCTGCAGGCCCTTCTGCTTTTTCCAGTCGGAGACAGAAGCCGGAGTGCTGCCTGGGGCCCAAGGCCCCTCCCCAGGGCCCGCTCCTCCCCGCACAGCACAGCGGCTGCGGCAGCTCGGAGCCAGGCCCTGGGGACGGCCCAGTGCCACAGAAGCAGTGATGGCAAGGGCAGGCTCCTGCTGCAGGCGCCTCCTGGACACTGGCGTGGAGCCTCTGTCCAAGCCGGGGCCTGTCCTGATGGCTGGGTGCCCTCTCTGGGAAGAGGAGGTACACGGACCCCCTCGCCTGGGGGAGGCCCGCCCTTCCCACATCAGAGGAGAGGACAGGCTCAGAGGGGGATGGGGCGGCTCAAGGCTGCCCGCGGGCCACCGTGCAGCTCCCGGGTGTTTGGTTTCTGGTGAGCCTGGGACGCACCAGAGGGGGACAGGGATGCTCTGTGTGTCTCTTCATGTGCCAGGGGGCTGGGAGGGAGCGGCCACGGGGGCTGTGAGCTGATGGGCTGAGAGAGGAGAGGAGAGGGGAGGAGAGGGGAGGCGGCTTTCCTGCAGGGGGGACTGCGGCATAGTCAGGCGGGGCTGCGGGGTCCCTCGGGCTGATGGGGGAGGTCCAGGTGAGCGGTGAGGGGCCGACAGCACAGCATGGCGGGGGTGCCGCAGACACCCAGCCAGGGACAGGAGGGCCAAGGGGTGGGCAGGAGTGGCCCGGTTTCCATCCGGAGGCCTCGGGAGTCCCCTATGGAGACTCAGGCCCAGGGTTCCTGCCTGCTGAAAGGCTGGCATGGCCTTGGGGGTGGGGGGGACAGCTGGGCTGGGTGGGGAGTGTTCCCGAGAGCCGGGCTGGGACCCGGAGCAGCGCGGGAGCCTAGACTTGCCCCGTGTGCAGGGAGGACGGGGCAGCGTCTCCGAGCCCCTCTGCCCAGCCCCCTGGATGCGCCGAGATGGGCAGGCATTTGCCTGGGGGCTGTCGCCTCATCCTCAACGCCGCCCTCCAGGCCTGACCCCATGCCTCACCCGACACCTCGTCTCACAACAGTGGCCCAGCGCTCCCCCGCCCCCGGCCCCTACTCTGTCTGGCTCCGAGGCCTCTGGCTCCTCCGTGCTCCTGTCACCCTCTCCAGCCAGCAGGCCTCGGAGAGCTCTCTCTGAGTTCTGGGGACACGTGGGGGGCTCCCCCATGGATTTTCGGGGCAGATGGGCCTGATAAAGGAAAGCTGGGATGAGGGCAGTTTAATCACTGAAGGCCCATGAGGATGGGGGTGCCCTGGAGGGGGAAGCCTGGGGACAGAGGCCCAGAGGTGCGAAGGCAGCAGCCCAGCCACGCCCCTGCTCGTTGCCATGGCAGCCAGCAGGCGCCTCCCCCTCCTCCCTGCTGCAGGTGGAGCCTCCCGAGCTGCCCGAAGACCTGCGGCACTGGATCGCCTACAACGAGGCCAGCAGCCAGCTCCTCCGGGCCGAGAGCGGGCTCAGCGACGTTGTCAAGGACCAGTGACCGCCCCTCCCCCCAGCCAGCCTCTGCCTGGGGAGGTGCCTGCTCATCCCTGCCTGCCAGGGGGCAGAGAGGCAGGTTGGGCTGGCCAGGACAGGCTCTCCCTCGGAGCTGGCATGGCCTTGTGACCGCCTAGCCCCCCTTCCCCGGCTCAGCCCCCTGCCGCTCCCCCATTAGTGACGCCCTCTGTGACCCACACCTCACTGAGCATGGGATGGGGTGACCTGGGCGCCCTGACCCATGTCTGCCCTCTGGGTGGAGACGAGGTGGGGGGCCCGAGGCCCTTGGCAGGCAGGCTGTGGGGGCGGTTGGGGAGCCAGGCTTTCAGGGGCTCCTTGGAGCACAGGGACCATCTGGAGGGCCCTGAGCACCCGCATCTCAGGGCGCTCCCTCGGGCTGCAGGCTGGGGGGCGGGGCCCGCAGGACAGGTCAGAGGCCTGGGAGGCTGACTGAAGGGTGCTTGGCGGGGGCCTGCGGGGGAGGGGGGGGCACTGGGCTCCTGCGGGGGTGGTGAGCCTCCCGTAGCTGTGGGGCGACCGAGTCGGGACCTGCCACTCAGGAGAGAGCAAAGCAGGGCATGGGACTCTGCCCGGGTGCCCTGGGCACCCTGCCCTCTGTCTGCACACCCGCAGGGCTGCGCCACGTGACCTCGGGTGCACCCTACCCTCTCTGGCCCCCCCTCTGGGCTGCCCTTGCCTCACATCCCGGCCTGCCGATGGTTTGGGGGGGCCACCTCTCCAGATGGGAGGGGTCTTCTTGGCCTTGTCCCAGTGGCCCATTCTGGCCGCTGCTCTCAGGGCTGGGACACTGGCCGAGGCCGCCCGCTGCAGCCTGGCACCTCACCTGTCAGCCGGGAGCAGGGAGGCCTGGGAAGGGGCGGGAACTGGCCGAGAGCCTGGGAGGCACCCAGCGGGGAGGCCACAGCCCAGGCTCTGCCTCACGGCCGCAGCTCCCTGGTGGGCTGGCTAGTGACACGGGTCAGGGCCCTGGGTGTGCGACTGCTACTCCCAGAACTGCCTCCTTGCAGCCTCCTCCAGGAAGCCCTCCGCCAGTGAGAGCCAGGAGCAGAGCAACACCTGACTCCACCCCCTCCGCCCCCCCACCTCACCCCCCCGCCTGCCTCCAGCCGCCACTGGAGAGCCGCACTGTCTGTTTCTCGTGCAGAACGCTCACGATTAAAGGGCCTGAACTGTGAGCGTGCGGGGGTGTCCTCACTCGGAAGCGCTGACCCCCCGGTGACGCAGCGGGCACGAGCCGGGGCTTGTCCCTGTCACCCAGAACCCTGGCCCGAGGCCAGGAAGGCATCGCCTCGGTCCCCACCCAGCTGCTGGCCTTTGTGGCCCCAGCCCCAGGGCCTTGCGGTCCCATCGGGGGATGCCTGGGCCGGGTTCCCAGTGTGTTCCCACGGTCAGGTCCCGGGGGGCTTGGGAGGTCACACCCCAGACTCGGCCTGTGCCCCCAGGCTCCTGGTGGGGGTGGCGGCCCACGATGAGTGGGAGGGCCGCTCTGCAGGCCCCTGGGAGAGGGCAGGAGGTGGGACCCCCAGGACCCACTGGTGAAGCAGGTGAGTGGTAGGGACGTGGGCGGGGTCCCTGCTCCAACCATGTCCCCAGGCTCCCCAGACCCGGGCGGGGCAGGTGGCTGCAGGCGGTCGGGTTGGCAGCAGCTTTCGGCAGTGGCGGTGGCCCGGCCTTGTGGGCTGGGGCCGGCTGCGTGGGGCCGAGGGAGGGTTACAAGGAGACCAGAGGGAGGGGGTGTTTGCAAGGGCGAGATGGGGGTAGGCAGCCTGGAGGGGGCGCTCAGCTGCCTCTGTGTGCACTCGAGTGCCGAGTCCAACCCAGACTCAGGCCCAGACTGCCCTCGGGGGACAAGGGGCCTGGTGGGCGGTGACAGGGGAGATGGCCTGGAGCGTCTGGGGCTGGCCCGAGTCCGAGGTGAACTGAGGGTCCCCCCCTCCACACTGGGACTTGGGTTTCCCCGGGCACCTAGGGAGTGGGGTGCAGGTGGTGGGTGCTCAGGGACTCCCCCCGCCAGGCGCTCCTCTCTGCTCCCTGTTACATGAGGCGGGGGACCCGGCACTGCAGGCCCGACTGCGGCCCGTGGGGCGGGCAGTGGGGCGCTTCGTGGAGCTGTCCAGGGTCCTGGGCCACTTCTGCCCGCCTGGCCTGGTGTGTCCCTGTACCCACCCTGTCTCTCCACCGTCCATGGCCCTGCCACCTCCGAGGAGCCACGCGCCCCATGGGGACCCCCTTCCCAGTCAGGCCTCCGAACCCCCGAGGGCAGAGTCCCGCCTGGTCCGTGTGCCTGTCCCAGGCCCAGTGACCGTGCCCACTGCCACGGGAGGCAGGTGGGGACAGTGATGTGGGCTGGGGGATGCAGCCGCGGAGGCTGGGCAGGCAGGGACCCTCCCACCCCGGCGGGCAGCCCACGCGCAGAAAGGAGACCCGGAGGCTGGTGCAGGTGGGCAGGCTTCTTCGAGGCACTCGGGGTGGGGGGGTGGGGAGGGGGGCTCTAGAGGTGCAGGCTCAGGAGGGCGGCGAGGGCGAGGGCGAGGGCCGGGCCGCCCAGGGCGGGCGCCCCGTTGCACAGCTCGGTGTTGCAGCAGGACACGGGCCGCGTCAGGCCGATGCCGTCCACGTCCGAGGGCACGCACTTGCTGGCGCAGGACTTGGTCACGGTGGCGTCCCCCAGGAAGGGGTACACTGTGGGCACGGCGCCGGCATCAGGCAGGGTCCCGCCCCTCCTCGGCCCAGCCCCCTTCCTCCCCCAACCCCAGCTGAGCGCCCGCTGTGCACCAGGGCACGGGGGACCACGTGGGGATTCCTCGTGGGAGGGGCGGGGGCGCCACGGTGCCCCCGGGGGCAGCCCCGCCCGCCCAGCGCCCACTGACCCAGCTCCAGGGAGTAGAGTGTGGTCTTGCACACGGTCTCGTTGGCGCTGCAGGTGGCGACGGTGACGCAGCTGGACGCCCCCGTGGGCTCCGGGCAGCTGTAGCACTGCAGGGCCGCCGCTGGGCGGGAGGTGACGAGGTGTGAGTCAGGCGGGCCCCGCCCGGCCCAAGCCCTCGGTCCTGGGGGCCCAGGTTTGAGGGGGGCCACACCCCCCCAGCGCCCAGGTGCCCACTGGACGAAACCGTGGATGTCCCGGGGTGGCCTGTCCCCGAGGTGGGGACGGAGCGGCTTTGAGAGTGTCGGGGGCGGGCGGGCCGGCCGGCGCACCGGCAGGGCCTGTCCTAGCAAGGGCGGGGACCCAGCTGGCAGGCCGCTGCTGCGGTGCCCGCCCCCACAGGGTGCCCGGCGGCCCGAACTCGCCCAAGCAGCCCACCCACTCAGTGAGGCCAGGGGCTCCTCCACCCCCAACCCGCCCCCTGCTGGTGTCGCCAGGTCTCTGGCCAGCCTCGGCTCCCCTCCCCCTGGCCGGGCCCGGCTCCCTGTGTGGTTGACGAGGGGCCCTGTGGGGCTGGGGCGTCGCCCCCGTTGCTCCCTCGGGCCCTCGCCCCTGCACACGTCTGCCTTTGCCTCCCTCTGCCTGTCACCTGCCACCCCGACCCCCAGCAGCTCCCTGGCGGCCCCAGCCCTGCACCACCATGCCCTCATGGCACAGCCCCCGCCTGCCCTCGGGCCCCTCCGTGCCTCCCCGCCCCCTCCCTCTCTTCCCTCTCCTGGTGCCAGGCGGACCCCACTACTCCTCGGCCCCCCCTTTCTTCCTCTCCCTGCCCCACCGGCTGTCCCCTTGACCCTTGACCCTTGACCCTCGCCCCTCACCAGGCTCGCTGCAGGAAGCCAGCAGCAGCGCCAGCAGGACGAGCCTCGTCCCCCCCATGGTCCAGCCCCTGCGCTGCCGCTCCGCGCCCATCCTCGGCCTGCCCGACGGGTGCTGGACGCCCCACGCAGCGGCCAGACTGTTCAGCCGAGCAGACTGGCGGTCTGGTTTCCCGTGGGTGGCGGAGCTGTGGAGAGCCTGCCCCCACCCCGCCCACTGGGCCCCTCCCGCCTCCACCTGCACGGCCCACTTTTCTCTGGGGGGGACTTCTCCACCCCCTTCCCACTCCGCCCCTCCCTGCCCCTCCCGTGACCCCCTCTTAGCCTCTGGGAGTTCTCATTCCCCCAGAAACTCCCCCTGGGGCCCTTCGCCCCCCTCCGCCCCAACCACCCTGCACAGCCTGTGCCTGGAAGCCCACCCCCCAGGCTGCCTGGGAGAGGGGCAGGGGTGGAGACTCTCCCACCGCTCCCCCCATTCCTTCCTTGGGTCCCCACTTCCGTCTCCAGGGCAGGTTCCTGGTTCTGTGGCTCTGGGTCCAAGTCCCCCAGGGGCCGGCCGCCTCCCCCTTCCTCTGCGGTGGTGGCAGGGGGCGGCGTGCAGTGACAGGGCAGGTGGCTGCCTGGACGACCGGCGCTCGGAGGCTTAAGGAGACAAAGGAAGAGTGCTGGGTCGATGGAAAGGCCCCCGGGGGGGGAGGGGCCAGGGTCCACTTGGGGACGCTAATCCTGTCGGCCTTGATCTCTAGTGGGGCCGCCCCCAGGCAGGGCCCCACTGGCCCCGCTGCAGGTGTGGAGGTTGCTGGGGCGGCCCTTAGCCGGGGCTCAGACGGGAGAACAGCGAGAATGTGAGCCCAGAGTCGGGCGTCGCTCCAGCCACCGCCTCCCCACCCCCCTGGGGTGCCCGCACCCCGAGTTGCCCCAGACTGTGCCCGCCTGCGACCCTGTCCCACGCGGCATTGAGCCCCACAGACGCTGGAGCAAACCCGGGGCGGGGTAGCAAATGCAGCCCGGGGCTGAGCAGAGTGGTCAAGGCCACGGTCTCCCTGGGCTGAGCCAACTCACACGGGGCCCCATCGCGCAGCCTTCGGAGTTGCGGACCTCTGCCTCTCCAGGGAACCCCCGGGGAGCCCTGAGGGTCAGGGACCTGCTCTGCGCCCAAGACTGGGAGGGCCCGTGCCTCGTGGGCGCTGGTGGGCACCCAGGTGCCTCCGCTCCGCAGCTGGGGGTCCCGGCCCTTGCGCTGCACCGTGGTGCGGGACTCAGGCTCCTGGCCGCGGCCGACAGGCAGGCCACTGCGGGTGCTGGGTGACCGGGGCAGCCAGCCTGCCCGGCTTCACACTCACACTTCCCCTTGCTGGCTGCGGGCGGGCGCTGACACAGGTGAGCTAAGTGGATTAGACAGCGGCCACACACACCCTGGGTTCCTCCCCGGCTGGCCGGCCCACCCCTTTGGGTTCCTTTGTTGCAGCCCAGCCCGGCCCAGTCCCGGCTCGCAGGGGCCCCTCCCGCACTTTCCACCCGGAGCACACCCCTGAGCCGACCCTTTCTGCAAAGTTCAACGGTCTGCTGGGGGTGAGGGGAGCCGTGGCCCCGCCGGGGCCCGGGCCGCCTCTGTCTAGGGGTCACCTGTGTGCTGAGAGCCGCCATCCCACCTTCCCTCGCCTTCTCCACAGCGTTGGGGCTCGGCGTTCAGCTCGCACCTGGGGCCGGGTCTCCGTGAGTGACCAGGGCCAGGGCTCCTGGGCGTCACGAGAAAGACATTTGATCCTGTGGGAATTTTCGGTGTGTTTATTTGAGCCCAACTGAACGCAATGGCCGGGAAGCAACATCTCAACGGACTGAGCAATGCTGCGGAGAATGGCGGCTTCGCTCCTCATTTTCTACGTTTTCTGTTCTTTTACCACCTTATTTTCCACACCACAGTCCAAGGAGGAGACGAGGGTTACACGAAACCCACGGGTGACAGGGAGGCGGGCGAAAGCAAGGTGGGGGGCCCTGGGATTGGGTGAAAGGTGAGACACACAGTTCTTTGATGCAGGAGGGTGAGGGATAGTTAACAGTCAGCAGTTAACACGATACTGCCCGGACTGGTGTGGCTCCATGGGTTGGGCACTGGCCTGCAAACCGAAAGGTCACCGGTTCGATTCCCGGTCAGGGCACGTGCCTGGGTTGCGGTCCAGGTGCCCTGATGGGGGCAGCCAATTGATGTTTCTCTCCCTCCCTTCCCCTCTCTCTAAATATAAATGAATAAAACCTTAAGTAAGAAACAATGAGAGGATCTGTGGTCTCAGCCCTGGTGCGGCGGCTGCACCCATCCCTGAGACTGGCTGGCACAGATGCAGGGAGACGGCAGGCGGGTCCACCCAGGTCAAGATCGGGGCACAGACGGCCCTTTGTTAGGGACAGGTGCCGGCGTGGCACATGGCTACCCGCCGCGAACTGCTCTGAGATCCTGCGTGTTCACTTCAGACCGGCCTGCGTGGTTACTTTCGGTCTCTGAGTGTCTCAGGCCGCCCGCAGGCCCCCCTGAGCTGGTCAGGTTGATGTGTGGCCCCTTTCCTTCCACATGTGAGTGACCGGTGTCAGGGCTCAGAGTGTGACCAGCGTCGGGGTGTGCCCAGCGGGGCCTCCTGCCCAGCCCGCCTGTGGGGTGGTCTCCTGCAGCCTCCGGGGAGCCCCAAGTAGGCGCGAGGTGCCGGGCCTGCGCCCTGCTCACTGTCGCCCCCTGGGGGGCGCCGGGCAGAAAGGGTCTTATGCCGCTGCTGGCGGTGGAGGAGGCCTCCCTCCGAGGGCAGCTGCGGAGCCCACTTCCTCTCAGTCAAACTGTGCCGCGCGGACGAGCCCCCGTGGACCCGCGGGCGCTTTGCCGGCTCGCAGTTTGCGCTGAAATCCTGCTGCCTGGAGGGCCCGGTCTGCGCACGCGCCACCAGCGGGGGGAGCAGGCGCGCTGCGAGGGCGGAGGATCCCCGAGCGCTGCGGGGGCCCTTGCTCGCGCCCCCTTCCCCGGCGCTCCACCCCTCCGGTTTCCCGGAGCTGACCGAGGCGAAGACTACCTTGCGGGCAGGAACTTCGCGCGAGACCCGCCGGCTCTTCAACGGGAGCCATGCGGGACAGTTTACCCCCCAACTCAGAACCCTGCACCACTTGATCAGGGTCCTTCCCCCGCCCTCGCCGAGCCCCGCGGTGGGAGACCCGCCTTCCACCGGCTCTCCAGCCTCGGGAGCGCGGACTTCCTCGCTCCAGCGCGGGATGGCCAGGGCGGCCGGCCTCCGGGGCCACGGCCAGCTGACCGCGCCCCTGTTCTGCCGGCATCGTGCAGCGAGTCAGCGCGGACGGCGGTCACCGCAAGCGAGGGTGCAGAGGTGCAGTCCGGGCAGCGCCGAGTCCCGGTGCGACCCTCCAGGATTCCTCCCCTCCCACAGGCCCGACCCCCAGGACGCTCGCCGGCTGCCCGAGGCTCTCTAACCACCTCTGCCCTGGGGCAGGGTCCCAGTTCAGCCCCCTCGTCTCTGACTGCGCTCCGTGTGGCTCGGCTGGGCCTGGAAACCAGACCTGGGGTGGCCCATCACCCTGCTCCCCGCCCTCCCGGCCCAAAATAGCCCGGCGTCAGTTCTCAGGCCCAAGCAAATATAGTCCTGCAGGCCTGCCCAGCCCCGCCTCTGCATCAGCAGAGCCCCTGGCAGGCGGAGGGGGGCAGCCCCAGGGTTCGGCTGAGCAGGTAGGGACGGACCCCTCCCCAGACCAGGACTCGGCCTCTGGGGCTGGAGGGGCCTGGCAGGCGGAGGACCCCGCCCCCTAGTTAGGGAACTCCAAGGCGCCTGGGTGCTCCCCACCAGCAGGAAACCTGGTTGTCCACATGGTTTTATTTACTTACAAGCGAAGGGGATGTTCTTCACACCCAAAGCTGGGCGCCCTAAGGGAGCCCTAGCCACAGCCTGTCCACTCTGGTTAGTGACACGGGGTGAGGGGGGGGCTTCCTCTGTGCGTGGGCCGCACTACTCAGCTGCGGCGGGGGGCGCTCGTCTGTAAAACGCCGGGCTACATCCCTCCCACACTGAGCAGGAGCGGCACTCAGGAAGAACCTCCAGAGCTCGAGACCCTCGCCTACTCGAGACGCCAAGTCCAGCACTCCTGCCCGGACAACTGGGGGACAAGGCCTCCCTCCCCTGGCCCTCAGGCCACAGTGGCCCCCAGGGCTGCCGGGGAGGCGGGGCACATCTCCCTGCCAGCCTAGCCGGTGCTCCTTGGCTGCCTGGGACCCCCGCACATAGCGCACTTCCCTGCTGGGTGGGGCAGAGGAGGACCACACTCTCCCACCACGACTGGCCGCCTGCGCGAGGCCCAGTGCCACGGGAGCCTTCCGAAATGGGAAGGTCTCGGCCTGGGACAGAGGCCCCTTCGTAGCTCAGAGAGGTCAAGGGTCCTCTTGCAGACAGCCCTGGCTGTGGCTGAGGGGGTCTCCGCGGGGCAGAGGGTGGGCAGGGCGAGAGGGCGGGGACGCGCCTCTCAGAGCTTTGTCCCCGAGTGGGTCCTGGGGAGGGAGGGCAGGCAGGGCTTCAGAGCAGGCCCCAGAAGGTGGCCAGGAGTATGGGGGCCAGGGCCAGGGTCCCCGGGACGGCCAGGCCAGCCCCGTTGCAGAGGTCGTACTGGCAGCAGGCGGTGGTGGAGGCGTGCTTGGAGTAGCCGTCGTACACGGTCTCGAAGCAGCTGGTCACACAGGACTTGCTCACCTTCATCCTGGTCGGCGTGTAGTCTGCAGAGGGCAGGGGGCTGGCTGGGACCCGGAGGGGCCACCACCTGCCCCAGGACGGCCCACCCCCGGCATGCAGGGCCATTAGGGCAGCTCCCCCTCAGCTGGGGGCCCCCAGGAAGGGTCCTGGGGCAGGTGGGAGCCTCCCCAGGAGGCCCGTGAAGCCCCCCCACCGACTCACAGGTGCGTGTGGTCATGCAGTAGCTGACCATGGCCGGGCAGTGCATGGGCTTGAAGCAGTTCTCCCCATTGTAGGTGCACACGTGGCAGTCCAGGGCCTGGGCTGGGCGTCCGGGACGGGGTGAGGGGGGCGCAGGGGTCACAGGACAGGGAGAGGCCTGTCCTGAGACCCGCCGGACCCCCTGGTCCCATCGCCTTCCGCAGGGCAGAGGAGCGGAAGGAGCGGGGGTCAGCGGGCCTTCTGGCCTCTGCCCACTGTCAGCCCGCCGGCCCGCCCACAAGCGTGGTGGGTTCATCCCTCCCTCCTCCACCCATCTCACCCAGAGGCAGGCCCACCAGGGCCACCAGGACTAGGGCGAGCAGGGGCGCCATGGCCGGAGGCGAGAGAGCACAGTGGGTGCAGGGAGTGGGCAGCGGCGGGTCCTCGCTTCCACGCAGGTGAGGCTGGGGCAGGGCACAGGCTGCCTGCCCTCCGGGAGCCCCCGGTCTCCTGGTGGCACTGCAGCCCTGCACAGAGGGGGGGACAAGGAGAGGGCCTGGACCAGGGTGCCAGCGGACAGAGGAGCCCCCCACTCTGCAGGGCCCCGGGGCGGGGTATCCTGGGGGAGGAGTCTCGAGAAGAGAAGGGAGCAGGGCTGGGACAGAGAGCCCCCGCCTGCAGCGTAGAGGGCGGTGCAGACTGAGGGGCAGGCAGGGCAGGGGGAGGCTAGAGGGGCCCTGGGCACCAGGCCAAAGCCCACACTTCACCCAGGGCCTGTTCAGCAGGGTCCCACGGGAGCCTGGCACGCAGCCCACTCCTGCCCAGGGCCTGTGGGTGGGCTTTTCCTCAGTGTTCCCCAGTCTGCTTTGCTCCGGGGCTGCCCCTGCATGGGGCCCCCACTCCCTGCTACTTTGGGGCCGGCGGGGGTCCCCTCCGCCACAACACCCCCGGAGCCCTGCACAGGCTCTCAGGCCGAGAGCCGGCCACTGCGGGAGCTTGCGGCGGCCGTGAGCCACATGCAGCCTGCAGGGTGCATTTTGAATGCATTCCCGGAGGGCACTTGGCCAGACAGCAGGATGGACCGGCCAGTCTGGGAGTGCTGCGGGGGACGGAGCAGATGGCCCCCTTCCGGGTGGGGAGGGGTGTCTGTACTACGGCTCCCCGGCCTCCGCGGGGAGATTCCGGCCCCAGGCCCCAGGCCCCGGGGACCCAATCAGACTCCCGTTCCCGAGAACAGCTCCAGCTTCCACGACCCATTTCCAGGGTGTGGACTCGAGATGCCTAGGGCCTGAGTAAGGCCCCGCCTGCACTCCGCGCTTCCCGCCCCCTCCCGGGGACCCCGCCCCGAAGACTGAGGTGCGAAGCCGGTGGGTGTCCGGGTGACCTCCACCTTGACCTTCAGCGCGCGGAGGCTCCGCTGCGCCCGGGACTCACCCGCGGCCGACCGCCGGCCCCTCCGTGGGTCTGACAGTGCCGGCGTCGGTACGCCCGGAGAAGTCCGCTCCGGCCCTCGCCGGCCCCCGCACCGCGGCAGCTGGCCCGCCGCGCGTGAGCTCGCACAGGCCCCGCCCCGGGCCCGCCCCGCTGCTGGGCCCGCCCCCGGGCCCGGCCCGGACCCGGCTCAGGACCTCCTTCGGCCGCGCCCCCGGCCCACCCCCACGTCCGCCCCCAGCCCCAGCCCCGCCTCCCGCTCGGCGGGATCCAGCGCCCCCGCCCGCCCGCCTGCGGGCTCTCCTCCCCCGCGGGTACCGGGACCCCAGCGCTGGCGTCCCGACGCTGTGACGTCGCGGGCAGCCGGCCCCTGCCAGGCACATACGCGGCGCCGCGGGACACCCACTCGACCCTCGGGCGCACTGGCAGCGCCCTGACGCGTCCCGGGCCATTTCCACGGGGTCTGGCCCCGCCCTCTGCTTGCCTGGGTGCTGCCGAGGGTGCCTCGCCCACTCAGCCACGCCGCAGCCCTGAGTGGACCCTACGCCCACCAGCCGCCCCGCCCGTCATCCCTGCATTCGGGCTCACCGAGCCGCGGCGGGGCGCGGTGACTCTAGCAGCCGGCTCTGCACGCAAGGCAGCCGTCCCGGCCCCCCACCGCACCCTCCTCACCTGCTGTGCCGCCTCGGCCAGTCACCAGCACCTCTGGGCCTCACGCCGCGCACCTGTTCCGCGCTGACAAAGCGCCAAAGCAAGCCTTGGGCCCCTCCCACCGTGGCGATATCAACGCCAAATAATTTTTTCATGGCTGCACTAAAATTTAGCTTTTGTTCTGTTTTAGGCAAAATTTAAGATTTTCATGGGCCCTAAAACTTTTTACTTATTTATTTATTTATTTAAAGAGATTTTATTTATTTATTTTTAGAGTGGGGAAGGGAGGGAGAGAGGAAGAGAAACATCAGTGTGTGGTTGCCTCTTGCAAACCCCCCTACTGGGGACCTGGCCCACAACCCAGGCCTGTGCACTGACTAGGAATCGAACCTTTGCTTCACAGGCCAGCACTCAATCCACTGAGCCTCACCAGCCAGGGTATACTTTCTCTTGTTTAAATGTGAGAAATAAAATACAGACCCTGGCCTGTAGGCAGTTGGTTAGAGTGTCGTCCTGATACACCAAAGTGGCGGGTTCGATCCCCGGTTAGGGCACACGCAGGATCAACCAATGAGTGCACCAGTAAGTGGAACACCAAATCGACGTTTCTCTCTGTCTCTCTCTCCCTCTTCCTCTCTCTCTAAAGAAAAAGTAAAAATAAATCAATAAAAATTTAAATAAACCAATAAAAATGTACAGTCCTTTCAGAGAAAACAAGGACCCTAAAATTCCACCCCCCCTTTTTTTCCCTTTGAAAGAGATGCACCATTGGGGGGCCCCAGGCACTGCGCCTCCAGAGGTGAGCGAGCAATCCCCGGACAGACGGGGGGCCCTGTGCGCCACACGGTCCCCGAGAGGCAACTCCCCCAGGCAACGGCGTTCAGACCACGAGGGGCAGTGACCCTGGATGAGGGGAATCAGATGCAGGAGCCACGGGCCACGGCGGAGGACAGAGGACACAAACTGGGGGCTGCGGGGAGGTCAGGGCCGCTGGAGTTCACGGGGCGGGGCACAGGACAGAGAGCCGCCAGCGAGAGAGCTGGGGGCGAGCAGAGAGTCCCCAAGTCACCAGCTGAGTGCCCACCGGTGGCCCCTGAGGAACCTACCTGGCTGTTGGGGGAGGGGGGACGGTTCCCGAGTTCACACCGGCCTGGGAGGGGCCGGCCCGCGTGAGGGGAGGACAAACCTTGAATTAGGGGCCACTGGCAGAGCGCTCAGAGGGAGACAGCCTCCCTCCTGTGGCCAGCTCAGCGCCTCAGACCTCGCCCGGTCCCACTCACAGAGCTGAAGCCCAGCCCCACCGAGCCGCACTACGTGGTTCACGCACCCGGCTACAAAGCAGAGGGCGTCAGGGTGGCGGAAGAGAGAAAGGGCCAGGTGTAGGCTGTGTTTAACCAGAAAGGAACCACTGCACTCCCCGAACACAGATGGGCCACAAGCCGAAGGCTGGAAAGGGGTTTCCCGGGCTAACACCCACGGAAAGAAAGCAGCAGTGACCGTGTTAACGCGACGCAGAGTGGGTTTTAGCAAAGAACACAGCTGGGTGAAAGAGGGGCATTTTGTAACCACAAGGCTCAGTTCTTGGGGGCCATAAGGATCCTCAATGTCTGTGCGCCCAGCTGAGCTCCGGAAGACACACAGCCAGAAAGCGTGCTGGGGCGGGAAGGAGAAAAATAGAGTGCAGGGCTACAGGCAGGGGTCTCCACTCCGGTTTCGGGGAGCCCACCGAGGCGCACGCACAGACCCTCAGAGAGGATAAAGGGGGCGTGAGGACACGCACTCCCTCACCTTGACCTGCTCCGCTGGGGTTCCGCTGACCCTGGAACAACGCAGGGGGACAGGGGCGCAGGCCCCCCGGACGGTGGAAAATCTGAGTGTAACTCACGGTCAGCCCTCGGCATTCGAGGCCGGCGCGGTCCAAACGCGTGCTGTTCAGGGGTCACTGGCGAGACAAGGCAGGTCCAAAAAAGGAAAGGAATGATATTTTACAGAGAAAAAGGGGACAGTGGAGAGAGGCTGGTTTGCGTGAAAGTCCGTGGGAGGAAAGCGCACTTCCCCGATTTGTCACTGGCCGAGTTGCTGGGCGGTCAGTTTCCGGTGGGGGATGCCGCCGGCGTCTCTTCCCGTTGAACCTGTCACTGAGGGTTCTTTCCCGCTGACGTTTCCTCTCTCGGGCTGTGATTGACGTGTCTGCTGGAGCTGCCGCGCGTTGGTGTGAGAGCGCCCCCTTCTGGCCCCCGATGACATTTTAGTAGGGTTTCTTTCTTTTTCTTTTCTTTTTTCTTTTCCTTTCTTTCTTTTCTTTCTTTCTTTCTCTTTCTTTCTTTTCTTTCTTTCTTTCTCTTTCTTTTCTTTCTTTCTTTCTTTCTTTATTTCTTTCTTTCTTTCTTTCTTTCTTTCTTTCTTCTTCTTTCTTTCTTTCTTTCTTTCTTTCTTCTTTCTTTCTTTCTTCTTCTTTCTTTCTTTCTTTCTTTCTAAGACTATTTATTTATTTAACCCTGGCTGGTGTAGCTCAGTGGATTGAGCGCGGGCTGCGAACCAAAGTGTTGCAGGCTTGATTCCCAGCCAGGGTACATGCCTGGGTTGCAGGCTATAACCCCCAGCAACCGCACATTGATGTTTCTCTATCTCCCTCCCTTCCCTCTCTAAAAATAAACCCTCCAGTGAACCCTACGAAGCACTTAAAAAAATATTTATTTATTTATTTATTTTTAGCGAGAAAGGAAGGGAGGGAGAAAGAGGGAGAGAAACATCAATGTGTGGTTGCCTCTCACACGCCCCCTTCTGGGGACCTGGCCCACAACCCAGGCATGTGCCCTGACCGGGAATTGAACCTGCAACCCCTTTGGTTCACAGGCCAGTGTTCAATCCACTGAGCCACACCAGCCAGGGCTAGTAAGGTGCCTTTTAGTCACTTTCGGTCTCAACAACTTCTGCAACAAGAACAAAAAAGGCCAATCAAACCCAAAGTGAGCAAAATAAAGAAAATAAAATAGGGCAAAAAAGTCAATGGAACAAAAACAATAGAGAAGACCATTCAACCCAGAAGTCGGTTCTCCGAGAACATCATGAGCACGAAGCCCTGCGCCAGAGGGACGGGGAGGAGGGGAGTGGGACTCACCAGCAGCACCAGGAGGACGAAGAGGACACCCCAACAGGTCGTCGTGATGTCAAACGGACAACAAGGCGGAAACAGAAAAAGCAAGCACGGCGAGGAAGCATCGTGGATACTGGGCTAGCCAGCTTGTAGCTTCGCTGACTGGGGCCAGCTCCTTCAGAGACACAGCCGGCAATAGAGGGGGGGACCCCAGTGGGTTTTATGAACAAATTGTGGTGCTGTTTTTCATACAGACAACGGCAAACTTTCTTTTCCCCATCCTCATTGCAAGCTGATGATCCCGCTGTCTTTCGAAGTACTTGAAACTGTAGCTAGCCATCTTCCCACAAACAGTGACCTCTCCAGTGAACCCGACGAGGCACTTAAAGGAAGAGAGCACCAGGGTCACGCGGCCCCACCCAGCAGCTATGGGACGTGGCCTGTCCGGCCGGGATGCCTGCACCCCACCCTGCCCCCCTCCCCCGTGCCCGAAACAGGCTCAGTCTTCCAGGGGAGCAGCTACAGGCTAGCACCCCCTGTAAACACAGAGTGTCCTGAACAAAGCGACCCCCTCTGGCCAGCCCCACCCCCCTGCCCCCCCTCCAGCCGAGGGGTTGGGTAGCCCTTCTTCTTCGTGCACCCCGTCTCCAGCCTGCTGCCCGGGGTAGGGGGAGCCAGTTGGCACCCTGGATGCACTCGATGCCCCCGTCTTGAGCTGGACCAGCACGGAGTGCCCTCCCTCCCCGGGGTGCTGTCCCCGCCCTCCCCCTACTGGCAGAAATGAGGAGCGGTCTGTGGCCTGCAAGTCCCTGGGTCACTGGCCACTTGGACCCCCCTGTGGGCCCAGAGAGTGTAGCAGGGGCTCCTAGAGGGCAGCCACTCCCTGTGGGCGGGCTCCCCCCAGTGTCTGACTCTGCAGGGGCCGCAGAGGGGGGGTTGGCCCAGGCCCTGCCCTCAGGATGCTCCTGTGGCCGTGCGGGCGTGCGGCAGAAGCTCACAGCCCCTGGGAGCGCCAAGGGGAGAGAAGCTGGCCGCCCTGCAGAGAGGGTTTCGGGGCCCCAAGCTCAGGCACAGGGGACACTGAGGGGCGCTGGTTTCCAGGGGGTACCAAGGCACAGGGAGGAACCGGAGGTTCTGGGAGTGCAGTGCTGGGTTCAAGGTCACCGGTAAGAACAAGGTGGGAGCCAGGCGGCCCTCGGCAGGTGGAGCTCAGAGGCAGAGCGGTGGGGGAGGGGCACGCAGGGCTGGGTGGGCCGCCCTCCGGGGCGGGGTTCCATGGTGGCAGCGGAAGGACTCGCGTCACCGCTGCACTCACAGAGGTCCGGAGCCTCGGGGCGTCCCCCCAGGGCTGCAAGGAGGGACTCAGCTCACCAAATGTGGGGACTACGAGGTGGGCGCTCGTCCCAGGCTCAGCAAAGGCCACTGACCCCTCCACACCAGCTGCCACCCCTCCACGGCCACAGGGGTGGGGGTGCCACAGGCTTCTCAGGCCAAGGGGCCAGCGGGTGGGAGGGAGTCCGGGCTCTGACCACAGGGGCGGGGGGGAGTATTGTAGCTGCTCCGGAAGTGGGGCCGCCACCCACTCGGAGTCCTCCCGGAAGAGAAAGGCCACTTGCTTGGGCATCGGTGGGATTCTGGGTGCTCACAGAGGTGCACTGATTCAGGGTGCTCAGAACCCAGGCAGAGGGCCCAGAACCCGGAGCATGGGCTCAGAACCCGGAGAGTGGGCCCAGAACCCAGAGAGAGGGCCCAGAACCCGGGCAGAGGGCCCAGAACCCAGAGCGTGGGCCCAGAACCCGGGCAGAGGGCCCAGAACCCAGAGCGTGGGTCCAGAACCCGGGCAGCCGACTCGGATCTCGGTCCTCCGAGGCTGGGCCCTTGCTCGGCCCCCAGCCCCCAGTGGTCTCACACTTGCTCACACTCAACTCACACTCACACACAGACACACCGCTCTCTCCCCTGGGGCGAAGGTGGTCGAGGGGAGGCGGGGTGACCTGCGGTACCAGACCCTCCCTGGCCGTGCTGGAGCGTCTGCGTGGTTCCCAGTCGCTGCTGGGCCTGGGGCCCCACAGGCAGCCTCCCCGGAGACTCGGGGACCGGGGTCTGGAGGTCGCTCGGGGGCAGAGGGGTCGCCCGTCCTCCCTGAGCGCTCCGTGTGGGAGGGGCCTGACCTCCTGGGGGGGCCTCAGAGCCCCTCTGCCCTGCGCTCCTCCTCAGGCCTCCCCCCCAGCAGCCTTCCCCTCCTCCCCCTTTCCCTCCCCTCCCTCCTCCTCTTCCTCGGGCGTGGGAGGCGGTGCCTGGGGAGGGCCAGGTCCCCTCTGAGGGAAGCAGTGGCATTCCAGGCGTGGCTGGCTCTGGAACTTGGGGTCCTGTGTGGCCGGATTTCCCCCGCCCCCACTCCTGGAATCGCACACACAGGACCACACTGGTTCTTAATCATTTATTCCTCTGGAGTTCCGACTAAAAAAAAAAAACAAGGAAACCAAACAGGACGGATATGAAAGCGGCAGGGGTCAGAGTGCCCGTCCCCACCCTCCCCGGCCCAGGGAGCTGGGCTCTCCCCTCCTGGGATCCTGGGAGAGACAGGGGCGGGGCTCCCCGGCTCTGGCTGCCCACGGGGCCTGGCCCAGGCTCCTGAGGAAGCTGTGCCAGCCCAGGGGCCCCCATCACGGCTGGGGAGGGCCGGGGAGGGCCGGGGAAGTAGGACCTCTCCTGGGCTCACAGGCCGGGGGCCCAGAGGAGCGCGAGGAGGCCCAGGGCCAGCGCCAGGGGCAGGGCGCCGCTGAGGGGCAGGGCGCCGGCGGGTGCGCGGCTGGGCAGCCTCCGGTTGCACAGGTCTGTCTCGCAACAGTGGGTGTACGAGGCGCCGCTGCTGACCTGGCCGGTCTGGTGGGTGTCGGGCGTGCAGGCGTCCTCGCAGCTCTTCTCCACCAGGTTGCCCTTCAGGGCGTCCACTGTGGGCGGCCAGCGAGGTCAGGCCGGGCCGCCGCTGGGCCCCACGCCCCGCCCAGCTGGCACCCACAGCACCCATCCCGGCCCCCGGCCCCTCTTGCCACCGCGACCGAGCCACCGCTGACATCACTGCCCCCCCCTCCCCGGGACGGCCCCCCGACCCCGCCCTGGGGGCGCCCGGGGTCACGCACCCTTGTGCTGGGTCTTGCAGTAGCGCGAGGAGGGCTGGCACATCTTCGGCCTCTCACAGTTGCTGGCGCTGGTGCACACGTGGCACTGCAGGGCCCGGGCTGGCGGGGGAGGGGGCGTCAGGGGCTCGGCCGGCCCCAGGGAGGCCGCTCAGGGCCGCAGGGAGGCCCGGGGCCCCAGCTGGACAAGAGCTGCCCGCCGCCCTTTCCTTGGGCCGGTGCCTGCAGAGGCCCCCCCGGGCCTGCCAGGGCTCCCGTCCCGCACAGCCTCAGCAGGAGAGAGGCCACAGGCTCTGTCCACTGGGGCCCCGGGACCGGAGCAGGGCACGGCTAGAGGGCCGGTGGGGAAGTGGCTCACAGGGGGTGCCTTGCAGACCCTTCTCCTAGGCAGCCTGGAGAGCCAGAGGGCTGGGCGTTTGCCAAGGCCCCCGCCCCAGGGGCTGGGCCCCTCCGAGGACCTGGGGGTGACCCGGGGCCCCGGGTTGCCTGCTTGAGCCTGTGGGGAGAATGCCTGTCCTGGGGGGCTTGAGGACCGGGAGGGGCAGGGGCCAGATGACCCTGTCTTCCCCGGGGGGCGTCTGGAGACAGCTGCACTCGCGCCGCCTCGCAGAGCGCGGAGCCCTGGGGCGGCCTGGGGTCCTCCGGCTCTAAACTCGGGGGCCTGATTCCACTGAGTCAGGGTGTGGGGCGTGGTTCTAAGGTCCGAGTCCGGAGCACCCTGCGGTCCCGGGGTCCTCTGAGCCTCAGAGTCCCCAGCTCCGGGCTCCCGGCGCCGCTCGCGCCCCGGCCCCCGGGCCGGCCCTCACCTGGGCCAGTGGCCGCGGCCAGCAGCAGGAGGAGCAGCAGGACCGTCTTCATCTCGCTGCGTCTGCGAGATAGCAGCAGGGCCCCTCCTCCCTGGAAACTTATAGCTTTGGCGGAGGCTGGTGGGAGGGGCGGGCCCAGTGGGCAGCCGGCCAGGCAGGGACATTCCAGCGGAACTTACCTCGTGCCCACGGGCCCTCCCAGCAGGCAGGGGTCTGCCAGGCCGCCTCCCTCGGGCTGAGGGAGCTCCTGGCCAGAGCCCCCACCCCCCCGCCCTCTGTCCACCCCTGGGTCACCTGGTCCTCGTCTTCCACGGGCCCCCTGGCCTTCCCCGCCCTCAGACAGGGTCAGGGGTGGGGTCTGGGCAGGTGCCTTGGGGTGCCTAGGGCTGTGCCCACCCCCGGGTGGGCAGCAGGAGGCTGCTGGCCTTGCCTTCCGGGGCTCTGGGCCCAGGGTCACTGGGTCGACCCTGGCAAGGGGCTCCAGGGAAGCCCTGTGTCCTGCTGGGGTGCCAGAGCTCGGGGTGGTGAGGGCCAGTGGGCAAGGTGTGGCTGCTGGGTGTGCCCGCAGAGAGGCGAGCCGGGGGGTCCAGCACTGGTGCGGGCGGGAGTCAGGGGGATGAAGGCGGCAGGACGGGGGCACAGGGTTGACCCCTCACTGTGGGGCTTTCACGAGCGGCTGCCTTTGCCAGCCTCGGGGCCATCGCTCTCTGGCCTCTGCTCTGGTCCCCGCGAGACAGCAGCCCCTCCGGGCTGGCACCGGAGACCTGGGGTGTGTGTGTGGGGGGGATGCTGGCTCCGAGCCAGCCCTCTGAAACCGCAAGACAGAACAGGAGGCCCGGCCTCTGAGCACAAGCCCCCGCCCTGGCCCCTCTCCCTCCCTCCCTCCCCTTGGGTTTCCTTCCTGCCAACGGCCCCCGGATCACAGCGCGGCTCTGCTGCACCCGCAGGGCCAGGCGGGGGCCTGGTGCGTGCCAGCAAGGACCGTCGGGGCCCTGGGGGGCGGAGCGCGCCACCGCAATGCTTCATGCCGTCCTCCCAGAAGGGGTTCCCAGAGGCAGCCCTGCAAAGGTGCAGGGTGGTGTGGGGGTGCCTTCGGGACGCTGGGGGAGCTGGATGGAGGGGTGCAGGCAGGAGCTCGGGAAGGCTGCCGGCGTTGCCGGCCCCAGACTCCTGGAGGCTTGTTTAAGGCGGTCGGGGTCTCGCTTAATGAGGCAGATATCGCGGGGGTCCCCATGTCCTCACCCAGACAGAAAAGGTCACCCCACGTTCCGAGGCCTCCCGAGTCCCTCAGGCACAGCCACGCAGGGGCGGGGCGGGGCGGGGCGGGAGCATGCCTGAGAAAGCAGGGCTCAGGGCTCAATGACGGGGTGCTGAGTGGCCCAGGTGGGGGGTGCAGGTGGGGGGAGGGTGACTCACTGGGGCCAAGGGGCAGGGAAGCTGCTGGAGTAACAGGTTTGGGGGACGGTGGGGCCGCAGGGCTCAGGGCTGCCGGGCGGGAGCAGAGGTCTGGGTGGGAGGCAGCGGAGCGGAGGGGAGGCGGCGGCTGGGTCCCCGCTGCGAGGGAGGAGGTGTTTCTCCGCCCCTGGCGGAGCGGCCCCGGGGGTGCGGCGGCCCACCCTGGGGGCTTCCCAGCAGGAAAGTCACCGACAGCCCCAGACACAGTTCCCTTATGAGATAAAGCGTGCGAATCCGGCAGCGGCAGGCACTCTCAGAGATCTGGAGTGCAGCCAGGAGGGCTTCCTCAGGTGGTGACCTGACCGCCGTCCTGGAGGCAGGATTTAGGGGGTTCAGGGTTCAGGGAACAGAGGAGCGGCCGCACACGACCCACTCCCGACACCTTTTCACTGGTCAGGGACCAAGGGCCGGAGGAGGCCCAGCTGGGGCCAGGTCCCTGGGGAGTGGGGCGGGACCCAGCACTTCCCTGTTGGCACGGCCCCTCCCCCACTCCTCCCGAGAGAGTTACCACTTTCCAGACCCCACGCCCTCTCCTCCAGCCAGGGCGCCCACCCCGCCCCCAGGCCGGGCTGCACCACAGACCACAGCGCTGGCAGCAGGAGTGATGCGGCAGGGGCCAGGGGGTGGGCCACTCCTTCCCCGCGCACCCCACCCCCCAGCAGGGCTGAGGCGGCCAGGGAGCCTCTGGCACCGGGTTCTCCCGCAGTCCTGCTCTGTCCTTTCAGCCACACGCCTGTGCACACAGACGGGCCCCCCTGGACGACACATGGAGGGCAGGGCCTTGCCCGGGGCCCCCCAGCCAGTGAGTGGGAGACGCAGCCGGGGCTCTTCCCGCCCAGGGCTCCCCTGCCCCCTCCTGGCCGGAGGGGCACCTCCACACACAGGCCCGTGGGCCCACACAGTCCCTCTCACCTGCTCCCAGGGCCCGCCACTGTCCTACCACTGTCCCTGCGACCCTGGCCGCCAGCAGCCCTTCCCTAGACACACCCTGCCCTACTCTTGGGGGCTTCTGGGTGCAGTCCAGTCCTTGGGCTGGGTCAGGGCTGGGATTCGAGGCTGGGGCTGCCCCCGATCGGGCCCCTCAGCCAGGCCGGGCCCCTCCTTCCGGCCCTGCCAGCCAGACTGCGCAACCCTCCCCCGCCCAAGGCGCTGCCCGTTCCCGGGCTTGGCTGGACGGGAGCCTTAGGTTCCCGGGGCCAAGAGAGACACGCCAGACCTGGGGCCCGGCAGGAGACGCCCTGAGCTGGGCCCCCCGGACCCCTGTCCACACTGGCGCCCGGGACCGGTACTGCAACAGCCTCCCCAGATCCCGGGTGGGCCACTCCTCTGGTTGCATCCCCGAGAGGCCGTGGGACTCAGGGGCTGGGGGCTGAGGAGAAGACCCTCTCTCAGGGTGTGAGCTGCATCCTACGAAGGGGGGGGACAGCCCACAGAAGGGCTGGGGCACAGAGCCGCCGGGCCACTGGGCCGCAGCACGGGCGACCCTCGGACCCCAGAACCCAGACCCCTGACCACCGGGGACTGGAGGGCTCGTTCTTCCTGCGCCAGGACACGTGCTCTCGCTCCGGGAAAGGACAGAGTGGGCGTGCGCATGCTCCGCCCCGCCCCCCCTCTGCCCCTCCCCACCGCGCCTCCTGCGTAGCCTGCAGCTTGCGGCTGCAAACCCCTGAGCCCCACGGGGCTGCGGATGCGGGTTCAGGGCAGTGAGCGCCGCCCTCCTCTCTTTCCTTCCTCACTCCCCCGCCTCGTTTGCTCCAACACCTGTTCGCCCATCTACCCGTCACCCACCCAGCTATCACCCACCCATCTACCCGCCCACCCAGCCACCCGCTCGCCCGCCTGCGCGCCCGCTCACACCGCCCGGGCGTCCTCTAGGAGTCAGTGGCGGCGAGGCCCCGACCTCCTCCGCCCTCTTCCCTCCCTCGTCCGCACGCCTGCCCGGGACGAGAGAGCACAGCCGTCTCAGCGGGGCCCAGCGGGGGCTCTGCAGGTGGCAGCGCCGGGGCACCCGGCACGCAGTCACTGAAGGCTCCGTGATAACTGGGGCCGGGGGGGGGGGGGGGGACTCTGGAGGACATCGCTCACCCTGACCCTTCAGGGGGAAGTAAGCATCTCACACGTGAGGTCTGTCCGGAGGGAGTGCAGCCATTGTTGACACAAGAGAAGGGTCTGCACGACACCAGCGTCACCTGGCAGCCAGGGAGCGTGGGCTGGGGTGCAGGTGTGTGAGCGGTGACGACCTCACTGTGCCCGTCCGTGGGGCGGTGGACACCATGGGGCGGGCATGTGTGCTGTGTGGGCGTCGCATTCAAGACGACTGAGCGAGGACAGCAGCAAGTGTGCATCCAAGTTTGTGTTGAGCTTGCACGTTCCTCCACAAAAGTTATCTGGATGACTCAGAGGCCGCGGCTGTGAACTGGTGACTGGCAGCTTCCTCACGACCACATGCCCGCTCATGCATGGTGTCTCGTGCAGAGGTTTTTGGCGAAACGTTAAACCACCCAGGTGACTCAGCCCCCCTACAGCCCAGATTTGGCGCCCTGGGACTCCTGGCTTTTCCCAAAACGAAAATCACCTTTGGAAGGGAAGAGATTTCACACCGTCGATGAGATTCAGGAAAATATGACAGGGCAGTTGATGGCGACTGGGAGGACTGGGTGAGGTCCCAGGTGCCTGCTCTGCAGGGGACTGAGGCGTCACTGTCCTGTGTGCCATGCTTCTTGCATCTCGTGTCCTTTTTCCATAAATGTCTCCACTTTTCCTTTTACCTAGCTGGACTCCTTCTGGACAGCCCTCACTTGTAAGTGCCCTGTCGGTCTGTCCGTCCGTCGTTGGCTGCAGTACTTCTTACACAGCGTGAGTTCCTGTCCTGGAAAACCTGACAGCTGTCCCTTTGCCCTCTGTGCCTTGGGAACCCGACACGGCCCCTTGCTGGGCGCTGTCACCCTTTCAAGCCCACCAAAACAGCGCCAGGGCGACAAGGAATTTTTTGAGCGGTTTCCGGAAACAGCGGGTGGCGTGCCGGGGCGGGACTGCTGTGCCCTGAAGTCGGTGTGCAGCCCGACTCCAGGCGCCGGCAGCCTCCGCCGGAACCCTGGGTTTGGCGGGTGCGGGTCGGCCCTAAGGTCGGCCCAGGGGCAGGAGGAGGGAACCCGCAGGGCCCCCGAGTGGCCCGGGACCTGAGCAGGCTCCGACCCAGCGCTTCCGGGGCCCAGGCAGCTGCGGAGCCTCGAGCCGGGGACGGCCGCGCTCAGCCACCCTCGGCTGGGCCTGGTGGAGCCAGGGGCCCGGCTTTGGCAGCCATTCCCGGTCCGGGGCTTGCGCACTGTCGCAGCTTGCTCTGGGCGTGGGACGGGCCCCCAGGGCAGGGCGGTGGGCCCCACGCTGGGCCTGCCAGGGAGCTTGTCACCACAATCCCAGGGCTTAGGGGAGTGTGCGTTCCAGTCCTCTGAGCCGGGGGTGTTATGTAAGCTGCAACAGGGGCGGAGCTGTGGGCAGCAGGGGACGCTGGGTGGAGGGACGGTGACCCGTGGGGCCCCAACCCTAACGCCGAGGCCCACCCTGGGTCCCGTGAAGCGGTGGAGAAGGCCTCCCACTGGCTGTCACGCCCACAGTCCTCCCCCCGCCTCCCGCCCCGCCCCGCGCAGGTTGCCTCGCAGCCCCAGCTCCCCGAGCTCCATCCGCGCAGGCCTCCGCCAGGCGGGTCGCGAGTGCCAGGTCGCGGCCTGAGTCCACGGTGTGAGCCACACCACGCGCCCCCAGATCTGCCCACAGCAGCTCGGTGCCAGGGGCTCTCGGGGCCGAAGCTGGACTCCCTGTCCTTCTGCTGCCCTCGCTGCTGCTGCTCGGGGGCTCCCCTCGCCCTGCCTCGGGCCACTGGGACAACCTCCGGGCCTCCTCCGCCTCCTCCGCCTCCT
This sequence comes from Phyllostomus discolor, assembly GCF_004126475.2. Taxonomy (NCBI): domain Eukaryota; kingdom Metazoa; phylum Chordata; class Mammalia; order Chiroptera; family Phyllostomidae; genus Phyllostomus; species Phyllostomus discolor. Next base: position 138,130,778 of record NC_040909.2, read on the forward strand.
CCGCCTCCTCCGCGGTCAGGCAGCAGCCACGCCCTCCGCTTCCCAGCGGCCGGGACCCTCCCCCGTCCTCCCCGACAGCCCCGCGGGAGCTCGAGCCCACACGGCTTGCTGGCCGTGGCCCCTGTCCGTTCTGTCCCCGTGAGCACCCACGGGAGCCTGGCATGCGATGGGCGCCCCCTGAGTGCCCATGGACTTGGCGGGGGAGGGAGTGGAGGGAGCTCGGGCTCGGTCGCCGACGCCGCTGCGCGCCCCGGCAGGCCCAGCAGGCCTTGGGCCCAGCCCGTCCCCGTCCCCGGCAGAGAGGGGGAGCCGCCGTCGTCCTGCGGAAACAGCCTCGGAGCCCCACCCTGACTCCCCGACTACGGAACACCGCCGCAGGGCGGAGGCCGTCCCCAGCTGTGGTGGGGCGGCCAGGGCGGTTTCCCGTTGAGACTTGCAGGGGTGGGGCCTGCCCCAGAGCGAAGGAGTCCGGAGACCAGGTTCCCACCACAAGGCTGGGCAGGGAGGCCCCACCCTGGGCCTCGACTTTTCTCCTGGGCTGGCGGCCCCGCCCAGACCCGATGCCAGCCTCCCCCCGGGTCCCGGGATCCCACAGCCTGGCCGTGCAGGGGACCACGCCGGGGGCGCTGGGGGGCCCTGAGGGAGTCCCCCCATCCAGTTTTGAGGCGGGGTGCCCCAGCCCTTCGAGTCCCCAGAGAGCCCAAGGCGCCTGCGCGGTGGGCAGAACCCACCAGAAGCCAGGCCCTCCCGCGGGCCTGGGCCCTCTGCCTCCCCCGAGAGGCCTCAGGAGCCCTGTGTCCCCCGACAGAAGGGTCGCCACAGCTCTGCCATGGGCACAGGGGAGCGAGAGCTGGGGACAGTGGCCCTGCAAGGCCAGAGAGGTGGCTGCTGGGGCGGGAAGGGCCCCCATTTCTCAGAGGGGTGTTCACGGACAGCCCGGACGCCGCCCCAAGACTGGGCTTTGGGAGGGGCAGGGGCGGGGGCGGGGAGGGCAGTGGGGAGGCTGGGCCTTGGGCACCCGGCCTGGGAGCCTGTCCCCCAGGGAAGGTTGTGCAGGACACAGAAGCGGGGCGGGGAGAGGACCCGGGCCTGCTGGAGGGGGCAGCAGGGCCACCCGAGGGGGCCGTAGGTGCCAGGACCTGGGTGGGCCCCTAAGGAGGGGCCCTGGGCAGAGGAAGGACCAGGGCTGCGGGGCAGCCAGGACTGACCCCTATGCTGGGGACACCGCAGCTCAAAGCAGCCCCCCCCCAGAACCCACGTGAGCCCCCAACCTGGGATTTGTCGAATGCCTGTTTCTGCCCCGTGGCCGCGGGGTGGGCTTCTTAGATGATGAGGAGAGGGGGCTTCCTCCCCGAGCCTCGAGCCTGCGCATGGAGAATTCCGCCCACCCCTCCGTCAGGCACCCCCGCCGGCCTCGGAGGTGGAGGGCGCTGACCCCAAGACCAAAGACAAACTCGGCGCCACCCAGAAGCAGGACAGAGCAGGGCTGGCAGCTTTATTCTCCTCCGACGAGACCCTGGTGCCTCGGGGGCAGAGGGCAGCCCCCGAGCCCAGGGAGGAGGGACCCCGAGCCCGACCCCGGTCCCCTCGGTGCCCTGGCCCAGACCTGCAGCGGGCGGCCCCGGGACCCTGGCAGAGCCCCGCCTCCACGCAGCCGGGCCGGCGGGACCGTGGGGCCGGGCGGCAGAAACTGGGAGTCCCCGAGATAGAGCCCAGGATGGGGGCCCCCAGAGGGCCGTCCTGGGGTTCCTGGCTCCCAGGAGACCCCGGTGGGCCTGTCAAGAGTGGACGCACCGGCCGGAATGGGGGGGCCGACGTCGATGAGCCGGTGCCTGGAGGCTGAGCGTGTGGATGGATGAGTGAGCACAGGAGCGGGAAGGAACCCCCAGAGACCCAGCCCCCAAACCTCAGACCCGCCTGCCCCTCCGCAGGCCCTCCCGAAGGAAGAGCTGGAGGGCCTGGTGTTCAGGGAGCTGCGGGGCCTCTTCGGGGCAGCGGCCCTGTGTCGGGGTGGGGGATGCTGAGGAGAACAGAGGTGCTCCGCCCACCCCCCAGAGGGACCCCCGCAGGTGCAGGCCTGGGCTTCCCACCCTGGTGGGTTCCCTGGGGCAGGGGGCATGTCCCTCCCTGGGGCGGGACCCTGGGGAAGCAGGGGTGAGGCACAGGCCACAGGGGGCTCTCCCCACTGGGGTGTGCTGGGAGCTGGGCCGGCTGAGTCCAGGCTGGGAGGGTGGGAGGGGACACTCGCGCTCCCCCCCCCCCCCCCCCGGCCGGCCTGGGGGCGGGGCTCAGCAGGCGGCCCGGAGCAGCACCCACAGCAGGCTGGCCAAGGTGCAGGCCCACAGGGCCCCCCGGCCGCCCTCCAGGCCCGGGGCCGCGCTGCGGTTGCACTGGCTGTGCTGGCAGCAGGAGACGGAGAGGGCGCGGCCGTCGGAGGACACGGTGCTGTTGGGGCAGGTCGGCGCGCAGGACTTCATCACCAGGATGCCGCCGGGGTTGGCTGTGGAGACAGGGCGCGGCCCGTGGGGGTCAGGCCCCGTGCCCGCCCCTCGCCCGGCCCGCCCAGGGGCCCCTCGGCGCCACAGACGCACCCTGCTCCTGGGGCTCCTGGGAGCTTGGCCGGCAGTGCCCCCCCCGAGCCCCCCGCTGTGCGTGTGAGCGCGGTCCTCCCCAGTGCCCCTGGGCCGGGGGGCCTGTCCCCCCACACCGAGCTCCTCCGTGACATCTCGGCCAGGCGGGGGCTTGGGGGCTTCCACGGCCAGTGTCTGCGCCCTCTCCCTCGGGCGGTGCCGGAGACGGCCTCTGTGCTCCGGGTCAGGGTCCTGGCTCCCCCCCGTCCCTTCCTGGGGCTGGAAACCGGGACACGGTGGGCGGGGCACACGAGGTCGCGGCAGCCGCTCGCAGCCCTGCCAGTCCGCGAGGGGACCAGGCGCTGGGCGGGCGTGGGGCTGCCGTCTCGGGAAGCAGGGCCCGTGGGGCAGGCGTGGGTCCAGGCCTCGGCCACCGCCTTCCTCTGTCCCAGCCCCGCGGCTGCGCGGGGGGGGGGGGGGGGGGGCGCTAGGAGGGGTCTGGGGATGGCACGGTGCGGGGGGCAGGCGGTGCCCGGAGACTGTGGAGAACGGTCGAGAAGGGGAAGGGGCGGGGCTGAGCAGGGGGCTGCTCAGGCGACTGCCTCCCCAGGGCAGCTGGGGTGCCTGGACTCCCTGCGGGGAACGCGGATGACGACAGAGCCGGCCTCTATGGCGGTTTGGGCCGCCCGAGAGCCGTGGGGCGCACAGGGGCGCCCAGTGGTGCGCAGCGCGGAGGTGCAGCGCCCGCCGCAGAGCAGGGGTGGACAGCGCCGCCGGCGCCCTCCTGACAGATCGGAGGCCGGGGCCCAGCCGAGGGGCCAGGAGCAAAGGCCGACCAGGGGGAACAGGGGAGGGCAGGGGGTCACTTCCCCAGACGGAGCCTCCTTCCTGAGGCTGGGGCAGCTCCGGGCAGGACGCTAGACAGCAACATCTGTCCCCAGCGTCACCTCCTGCCGGGCTCAGGCCTCCACACGGCCCCTCCCGCACTCGGGCCTGCCTGTGTGTCACTGTCACCCTCGGGCCCTCCTGGGCACGGCTCCCCCCGACTCCGGCCACAAGGCCCGCCCTCGGGCCCCGGGGTGCCGGCAGAGCTCTGGCCCTCACGTCAGCACGGGGGTGTGCGAGGGGCCGCGGCCGGGGGCGCCGGCTGGAGGGCGGCCCGGGGCGGGGCGCTGGGCGGGCGAGGGTACTCACTGGCCCGCGTGATCACACAGTACTTGTCCGTCGGCGCGCACTCCGCCAGAGACTCGCAGTTGGCGTGGCCGCAGCACACGTGGCACCGCAGGGCCCGGGCTGGGGGGGAAGCACAGGCCCGTCAGCGCGGGCTCGGCCGGGGCCGCCCAGCCGGCTTCTGGAGCCCTCTCCCGCCCTCCAGAGGGGGCCCTGGTCCCCCGGGACGGGCCAGGGGCCTGGGGGCTTGGCGGTGGTGGCTGGCCCGGTGTGAGTGAGTACAGGAGTGAGCGTGTCGGTGGCGGGTGCGTGTCTGTAGGCCACCCGGGATGGGGGGTGGGCTTCAGAGGCCAGCAGGGTCCCCTTTCGCTGTCCCTGTCCCTGTCCCTCTCTGAGCCGCAGTGTCCTCCCCCATAAGACGGGCCCGGCTGCAGCCTGCGGGGTCCCGTCTTGCCCGGGATGAAATGACGCAACGCGACCAGCCCCTGCTCGGCACGCCCCCCCCCCCAGCCCACTGCCTGGCCCAGGGAAGGGCTGGGAGTGCAGAGGGTCACAGGAAGGAGCATCCCTGCCCCTCACTGCCCGGGGCCTGTCCCCAGGGCGGGGGGGATCTCTGGGACTTCGGCAGGGGGTGGGGACCTGCAACAGAAGAGCCTGGTCCTGAGCAGCCCCCAGTCCCAGAGACAGGGAGCTCAGGACACGTCTCCCGGGCTGGAGCCTCCATGGGCCTCGAGGGGGTGGCCGACCCAGGCACAGCACGTGCCCCGAGGAGGGTGGGGGGAGGGCATGGTGACACCGTGGGACACCTGCCCGGGGGGCAGCATGGTCTTGACAGAGAGCAGGGCGCTGGAGAAGGCCTCCTGCAGTGGGTGGCCCGGAGCGGGCCCCGGGCCGATGGAAGGGTCTCTACTTCTGGTCTGGACCGGGGAGGGGACCCGCGGGCAGGAGGTACAGCGCGGCGGGGGCCAGGCGCGCTGGGACCCAGCTGTGGGCGTCCCAGCTGTGACAGGGCCGGTGGACAGGCGGGCGAGCCGGGGCACCCTGCCCAGTGTGCGGCCGGCAACGCAGGGACGAGCCCTGTGTGCCAGGGCTCGGGGGGGGCTGGGTGCCCCCAGAGGGTTTCTGGAGGGGGCGCCCGGTTTGGGGCTGCCCTATAGGACCAGGCACGCCCGCGCTGGCTGACCTGGGAGCCGGCACCCATGGAATGAGGGGACAGCACCTTCCCCGGGTGGGCCAGGGGGTGCCAGAGCCGTTCTCCCTGCAGTGTGCAGAGTGGGGACACTTGTGGCTGCACCACGGGCAAGCAGGTAGCCCAGCTCAGCCCCACCCCCAGCTCAGAGGCCGCGGCCCCAGGCCCGGGGTCTAGAACCCCCAACAGGAGGCTCGCTGTCCGAGGTGACCCAGGATCTGTGCTCACAGGGGCAGGGAGACACTGCTGGGTTCCTCTGAACAAGAACCTGGCCCTGGCTGGCATGGCTCAGTGGATTCAGCATCAGCCTGTGCACCCAAAGGTCGCCAGTTCGATTCCCCGTCAGGGCACATGCCTGGGTTTCTGGCCAGGGCCCCCAGCTGGGGGTGTGCACAAGGCCACTGATCCATGTTTCTCTCTCTCTTTCTAAAACAAAGAGGGAGAGAGAGAGCCTGACTGTGCCTCAGTTTCCCCCACAGGGGTTTGGGCTGTGCTGAGAGTTAGGGCCTGTCGTTCCCCGGAGCTGTGGCCCTCCCAGCAGCCGCTGTCCCAGCATCGGCCTCCCAGGCAGGCAGCCACCTGGTGCCCGTGGGCAGGAGGGCTCCCGTCCTCCTCCCCAGCTTCCCCAAGCCTCCATGTCGGGCACCCCAACCCCCCCACGCTTCCCCAGACAGCGGGAGACTCACCCCCCGCAGCCCGCTCTCAGGGGGGCCGATGGGGGTCATTAACCCTGGATGGTAATTACTCGGCTGATAATCACAGGCCCCACTTCCGGGGCCTCCCCCCCCCACCGCAGGTGCCCTGCTCCAGGCCTCACGGCCAGGCCGGCAGGTGGGGGCCACCAAGCCACCTCCCCGGCTGCAGCACCGAGACCCTCACCCGCCAGAGCTCTCTTTGTCCCAGAAAACAGGGCCACCGGGGCCGCTGCTGAAGCCTGGGTCCCGTGCCCTGCCCCCGGTTCTGTGGCCCTGCCTGTCACCGGGCTTCTCACCCGACACACCAGAGCCAGGTGCCCTGGAAAAGGGGCCCAAAGGGGCACGGGGGCCCCAGGTGTGGTCGCTCAGGGAGCAGCTGTGCAGCCTCCCCCTCACTCCCTGCAGTGCAAAACCGCAGACCCCACGGACCGAAGCCAGCCCCGCCGGGCGCCTGTCTGTCGCTGCCCCTGCCCCCCGGGTCAGCAGCCCTTACCCAGGTCCATGCACAGAGCGGCCAGGAGCAGAAACACCAGGAGTGGCCTCATCATGGGGTGTCTGCCGCGAGACTGGGCGCAGCCGTGCGGGGGCCTTTATACGCCGGCCAGCTCCGACCCGGTAATTTAGCTGGAGACGAGCGTGGGGCAGCAGGGCCAGCCTGACCGGGTGCCGACCCACTTCCCCTCGCCCCGCCCTCGGGCGCACTCGGAAGGGCGCCTGTGCCCCTCACGGGCCGTCCCTCTGCCCTGAGCCTTGGCCTCCCGGTCCCTTCAGTTGTCACGAAGCCCCGGGCTGGTCTGGGGAGCAAGAAGGAGGCACAGGGACAGTGGCCCAGGGGTGGCAGCCCATCCCGGGGGCCCGGGGGACACGGCCCGCCCAGAGCTCTTCCAAGTAGGCAAAGCCACCTCCTCTGGGCCAGGGCGGGCAGGGAGGTCCCGAATCCACTTAGTGGGGAAACTGAGGCACTGCGGGCTGAAAGCCGGCTTTGGGCCCAGGATTCAACCTTCACTGTGCTCGCAGGCTGCCTGGGGCCCTGGGGACTGACCGCTGACTGTGACCTGGAGGCCTGGGCGGGACCCGAGACTGCCTCCCCCAGCAAACTCGCAGGGTCGCTGGAGCTGCTGATCTGCGGGGCCAGCCAGCGGGGCAGGGGGTGCGGGGGGATGGAGTCCGAGGGGCCCTGGCATCCCAGTGGCACTCGGCTACTGCCATCCAGGCTCTGGGGACCGTGGGTGACAAGGGTGCCCTGGGGGGCACAAGAAAGGGCACAAGTGGGCCACCCCCCGTGGCTGTTTTGGGGCGTGGCTCGGGTTCCAGAACCTGAGGGGTGACAGCTCACACCTCCCGGTGTCTCTGCTGCATCCCCTCCGGCGCCACGGGCCTCCTCTGGGGGCTGCAGCCCCCTCCTCAGTGACCACAACACCGTTCCAGACGCGGCCCCAGAGTTCTGCCAGCCCAGGGTGCCCACTCGGCACGACTCGCCTCCCCTGGCCTCTGCACCCCCTGGGCCTCGGGGGACCCTTGAGCCCTGGACACGCCTCCCACCTCCCCTCCCCCGCAGAGCAGAGCCGTCTTCGTCCGGAACACTCCGAGAGCCCCTGCCCGGCCTGCGCCCGCCCAGAGCCTCTCCCCGCCGTCTGCAGCAGCGGGCTGAGCTGCTGGGTGCCCATCCCCAGGCTCCCGGGTGGCAAAGGGGGTTGGGTGGGCGTGGGAGGCGGGGCTGGAGCCTGGGCTGGGCCGCCTGCCTGCCTGCGGGGACCCTGCAGGGCAGGGCGGGTCAGGCTCAGGACAGGCTGTCCCCCCAGCACAGGCGGCGAGGAGCTGGGACCCGAGGGTCAGGCCCGACTGGCTAGTTCGTTTTGGTGTTATTTTAACGGGTTTTTTTCTAGCTTCTTCTAGAACTTACTTATGTGTTTAGGCAAATGCTGTGGGGGTCCCTATCTGCCCCACCCCCGAAAGAAAGGGGTGGGCGACCCCGTCAGGAGCGCAGCGCGGGCTCCGTGAGGGGCAGCCGAAGGCCAGGGCTGGCCACTCGCCGGGCGTCGGTCTGGGCTGAGGGGGGCGCTGCCGAACCACCCCAGGGCTCTCTGTGCCCCCCACCCCCCTCCCCGCCCACAACACTAAGTCTGTTCCACCCCGCCCCCGCCCCGCCCCGCCCCGCCCCCTTGCACTCCAGCCACGGACTCCATTCAATCTTCCCTTGCCGGCCGCCCCTTCCACTCCGTCTCCCCGCCCACCTCGAGGACCCCCTGTGGCCACGGCCCTGACAGTGAGCGGGGCCCTGCCCAGCAGCCGCTGGCGCCCCTGTCCCGCAGCCCAGCCCCGCCCTCCGCCTCAGCCCGTCGCCCAGGCCCCAGAAGGCTCCGGGCCCTGCTGCGAGGAGGGGCGCGTGCCCGGGAAGGGCGGGCTGGCCCAGACCCCTGCAGCGAGAACCGGCCCGTGGGGAGGGCGGGGAGCACGCAGAGCGAGGAGCCCCGGGGCCAAGGCCGGGCTGGGGGAGGGGCGGAGCCTCCCCTCTGAACTACTCTGGGCGTCTGCTGCCCCCCGCCCCTGGGGTGCACTGGGAGCAGGGTGCTCTCCAGTTTAGGCCCAGGCTGGCCCAGACCCCATCCGATCCGCCCCCAGGCTGACGCCGCACTCCACTCCGCAGAGTGGCTGAGAGGGGTCGGCCCCCTCCGCGCCCCCCCCCCTGCCCCCGTCCCACAGGTGGCAGGGCAGGTGAGCGAACCGGGCGGCGGCCAGGCCCGGAAGACACGGCCTGCCGCCCAGAGGAGCCGGTCGGTCCCCAGTGAGACACCCGGGCCCCAGGTGGGAGCCTCGGGTGCCGCTCCAGCCTCCCCGGCCTCAGCCCCTCCTCCCTCCTGCTTCCCCGCCACGGCCAGCAGGGGCGGGGGGCCCAGACCTTGTACGTGGGCCCCTTGATGTCAGGCAGGGGCCCCCCAAAAGGTGCTCTGTGCCCCCACCCACCAAGGAGGACTCTGCCCTGACGCCGGCCACACGTGGAGCCCGAGCCCCAGCCTTGAGCGCAGGGAGCGGCTCCAGCGCGACACCCCGTGGCCAGAGCCGGCGGAGCAAAGGAAGCCCTGGCTCGAGGGGCTCCGCGGCGGGCGGGCCGGCTGGGGCGGTGGGACGAGAGTGGCCTGTGCCGCGAGTGCTGTCCTGCGGCGTTGCCCTGGCCCCGCCCATCCTCCTGCAGCAGGGAGAGCGCCCGCAGCCGCACTGGGGCTGCCTGCCCGGGCGGGTCCGGCTGGTGCCCCCTGGAGCCTCGCCGGCTCCTTCCAGGGAAGCGACTGGGGAGGAGGGAGGAGGAGGAGGGCCGGGATCATTTTCCCAGGGTCCCGGGGTGGGGGTGGTGGCCACTCCAGTTCCCTCCTGTCTGGGCAGCAAGGAGCCCGGGTTCAGGGACGCCGGTGTCCCTGAGCATGGGCAGCAGGCATCTTCCAGGACCGAGGAGGCGGCAGACTGGATGAACTGGCAGCCGGTGTCCCACGGTTGGGGGGGGGGTGCGGCTGGGACAGTGCAGACGGCCCAGCTGGGGCGCTGGAGGGGGCTAGGACGGTGGATAGGAGCCCCCCAGGCGGGGCGGGGCCCAGGTGAACCGGCAAGACCTCCGGAGGGACGTCAGTGTAGGAGGGGCTCCTCTCTGACCACAGCCCCCCGAACTCTCTTCCCGCCACGTGTCAGGGAGATGGTGAGACGCCCAGGGCAGGTCCTGGCCCTGGGGTTCACACCTGGTGTCCTGGTTCAGGAAGTGCGGTGGGGGGGTCCCAGGCCTGGCCCCTGTCCTCAGGCATCCAGCTTCCCCTGGTGCTGCCCGCTGGCACAGCAGAAGCGTGGGGGCAGAGTGGCTGCTGGAAGCTGGGCACCCGGTGTGGGGCGCACCGGAGCCCCGTGCAGAGGGGTGCTCCCCTCACGGCTCCTCCCAGCCGTGGGGAGCCCCGGGCACTGATGCCCCAGCCTCGGGCTGGGCGACTCCTCAAAGGGGCAGCTGGGGGGGGGGCCCTGAGGGCCAACACCTCAGCATGGCCCCGAGACCCAGAGCGTCTGTCTGCTGCTCCTCCCTGCCCAGCGCAGAGGCTGGGGGCTCCGGCCCCCCCCCCCGGGCACGGGGGGCCTGCCTGGGCGTCCGGCAGGAATGCCCACAGCGAGAGCAACCAGAGCCCTTGGCACTGGGGAGCCACCCTCCCATCTTCAGCCCCCACCCCCTCTCCCCTCGACGCTTCTCCTGCCACTCCCACATGCACGCTCACGCAGTGCCAGCCCCGTGTGCACACCCACACACGTGTTTACACACACAGTGCACACTCCTGAACGCAGCAGGCTCAGTCCCACCTCTAGGCCTTTGTCACGGGTCACTAAGCAGGACCACTGTCCCCCACCTCTCCCCTGAGTCATTTCTCCCAACACTGACCGCTGGCCAGCGGGCACGCTGGGGCTGGCGCCCCTGCCACCTGGACCCTGCAAGCAGGAGACGGGCGGGGGGGGCTGTTCAAACTGGGTGCAGGGTGGTCCCCACACGCTGCAGTCACTCATCCGTTCCTCCCACAGCTGTTTATTGCACCTCCCACACGCTGGGCACAGCTCACCCACCCTGGCCGGCCTTGGCTGGGGTGGGGAGGGCCAACGGCTTTCACAGGGAGGGGCCCTGGGGGGGACAGGCATGCAGGCCTGCGGCGAGGGGGAAGCTGCAAGCCCTTCCCACAGAGAAGGCCCATTTAGGAAGCCCTCTGGGCTCAGGGACAGGAGCACTCGGCCCCCACACCCAGCTGCAGCCCCGCCCCCACCCCCGCCTCCACCAGGAAGGCCTCGGGCCTGCTTCCCTTTTCACTCTTTCCCTCTCCACCTGGGGGCCCCTGGTGGCCGGCCTGGGAAGGCACTTCTGCAGGTCCAGTACGATGATGCCGGTGGGCGCTGTCGGGGCTCACTTGACCCTCGATCCCACCCCCCATGCTTATGCCTGGCACCCAGGACAGCACCGCACTTGTTGGCCTGGGCCCCGCCCCCCACCCCAGCATGGCAGGCCCAGAGCCCAGGCATGAGTGCCCCTGGGCCCTGGGACCCCAGCAGCGGCAGCTTGCCCGGGGAGGCGGCGGGTCTGTGGTGAGGGTCCCCCACGGGCTCCGAGACGCCCGCGGCGTGGAGCCCAAGCCTGCAGTGGGCCGGCCAGACAATGCCTTGCCTTCCTGTCTCTCCCCGAGACCCCCTGCCCTGCCTGAGTTTGCTCTCCAGCTCATCTCAGGTCTGCTTCTGGGGACCCAAGGTCCGCCTCCTCAGTGCCTGGCACACAGCAGCGGGAGTACCCTGGATCCCAGGAGTGACGGGCCCCGCGGGGCAGCCGCAGACGCCGAGACGTCTGTCTGCGTGTGGCTCACGCCAGGCCGGTGCGAGTAGAAGCTAAACCCGACATGACCCTGCCAAGGGCACGCTGTCTCCGGAAGCTGTGGGGGGAGGGGAGCTTGGCCTGGGTGTCGCAGGGCCCGCAGGGCCCGGGTCCCGGCACGGCTCTGCAGCTCCTTAGCTGGGGGGCCATTTGGTCTCTGCAGCCGGGGGTGGGGGGTGGGGGGGCTTCCTCCAGGCTGGCCCGGAGGGTCAAATAGCGTGCTGGTCTCTTAGGAACAAAGTCTGGGCGGCGTGTCCCAGACGTCAGGAGCCCAGAAGGCTCTGGGGGTGATGCGTCTCGGCTGGCACGGTGCCTGCTGAGGAGGGCCCACCCTCTGTCCTGGAGAGGGCCATCTGCTCCAGGAGGGTCAGGAGGGACCAGCCAGTGGACGCGCAAAGGAGCACCACGGAGGGGGAGTGAGAGGGGCGTCTGCAGACGCGGGGGCTGGGAGGGGCCACCGCCGGAGGGGCAGCTCACTGGAGAAACCACACATCTGCGCAGGTGCGGGAGCTCGCCGCAGACGCCGCCCAGGTGAGGGGACGCGGCACACAGCCCGCCAACAACGAGAGACCACTCGATGCCGTTTGTCGTGAGCTCCCCAGGGACGGCCGGCACCACCCGCCCCGTGTCCTCGGCGAGGCGCCCATTCTGACGCGAACCGCCGCCTGAGGTTTCCGTTCGTGTTAACGATTCCGAGGAGAAGGGACAGCAGCAGGGACCGTGTGGGCGCTCCTCCACCAGTGACGCGCGTGAATTCTTCGTGGAGTGCGGGGATGTGCTCAGGTTCGGGAGGTGTGTGCGCGGAGCCCCGCCCGGACACACCGCTCTGCCAGCCCGCTGTTTCCTGCACCACCTTCCCAGGCGCGGACACTCAGCGAGACCGGCAGTCAAGCCCTGACGGCGGCGGACTCCTGTGGCGTGACCGCCCCCCACGCTGGCCTCCCTCGGCCACCGCCGGGACGAGGCGCGCAGTGCGGGGAGGAGGCGGCCCGGCGCTCTGCCGCAGTGCGCGCGCCACGTAGGCACGAGGCGGAGAACTCCTGGAGAACAGCACACCGGGGTAAAATCGTCCGAAGTGCAGGTGCCGAACGCGACCGTTCTCTCCGTGTAAATTCACTTCAGTGTGAGTTGACGTAATTGAACTTTCGTGAGTGTCCCTAACCAAAGCTCCCCCGACTTCCTACCAACCGAACTGGCTTCCGCAAGCAGGTCGCTACTGCCACCCGCGAGGGCACAGCAGGCGGCGGGGCAGCGAGTGCGCGGCGACGCGGGCCAAGGGAGGAAAAGACGTGACAGGGAGAGGGGCGAGTGGGAACGCGAGGCAGGGGGAAAGGGAGGGCTGGGGGGCGGCCAGCGCTGGGGCTGCGCGGCAGGGCAGACACGTCCTCCCGGGGCCTCCTCCCGGCCGCAACGGCTCGGTCGCCGGTCGCCGGTGCGGGGAGGCGGAGCTGCACGCGGGAACGCTCTCACCCGTAGGTGGCGCCCGCGAGCGGCAAAGAGCGGGTGCACTGAGGCCGCCCGGGGCCTTAGCGCGGACAGCAGGGAAAGCTGCGCAGGCGACAGCTGGTTCGGACTGTCAGGAGGCCAGGATGCATTCTTTTCCTGGTTAAGTGTTAAAAGTGCAAGGAACACCAAGACGCGGACGTTCCAGGTCTCTTGGAGTTGTGTGCCGACACCACCCGGAGCCCAGGGTCACCATTTAAAGTACAATGAAATTAAATAACATCTAAAATGCAGTTCCTCCAGCGCAATAGGCACCTTTCCAGCCCTCAACAGCCAGGTGGGACGCGTGGCGAGTGGCAGCTCCCCACTCCGGTGACCCGTGGTCCTAAGCAAAGTCTGCAAAGCAGGGCATGGATCACGGGCACGTCGCCCGCTTCCCAACGTCCAGGTCCACGCAGGCCCGCGCCATTGTTTGGGTTATCTGAATATTTCAGAGGAAATGATTCTTTTACTTAAAAAAACAAACAAACATGTCTCCTAAGCTCCACGTCTGTACGTGGCCCTGTCAGGGCGACCAGAACTGGGGCGGGGGCTTTGGGGGCCCGGGGCGCAATGACCGGGCCAGGACTTCCCGTTCCCGTCGCGGGTGCCGTGTGCTGCCCCGCCTGGCCGGACACCCTGCACACGCTTCCCACAGGCCTGCCACGAGGGGGACCTTCCCAGCGCAGGAAGGCCCCTGACCCTATGGGGCGGTGCCTTCCATTTCTTGTCCACAAAGCGTCCTGCAGAATGGGGGTGCGGGGAGCTACCCTTGGGGCAAGTTTGAAGTCCGCGCCCAGCGGAGCCCTGGTTCCCCCACCTGTAACGCGCAGGCGGCGCGGGACGGACGAGCAGCGCTCGGCACCGCACGCCGTGCGCGTTCCCTCTCTGTCCACCGCGGCTGCGCACACGCCCGCCCCCCTGCGGCTGCGGCCCCGGGGTGGTCCGAGAAAGCCTGCGGCGTTTCGGGAACGTCCCGCCAGCTGCCCCACGGCGAGTCTAGGTTCCCAGATGCAGGCGCTCTGGAAGCAGCCAGCCCGTGGGGTTTCCCTTCGCCCTTGGAAAGGTCTCGGTCACGTGGGCCCTCATCCTCTTTGTGCCGTCCTAACTAATAAAACCAAGTAAACAAGTCATTCCACCAGCAAAATCGGTTTCTTCGGGAATAGCAGAGAATCATAAGCCGGGACCAGCATGTGACAAACCGGGGAAACTTCACAGGGGCAATGGGGGACGCCCGGGCGGCTCTGAGCGCCAGTCCTGGGCGGGCACTTGCCTGGCGCCGCCCTGGCAGTTGGGGTCTGAGGCTGAGACAGCCTCCTGTGAGCGGGCTCCCCATTCAGCTCTGGAGCCACCGTCACTTTCACGCCTGTTTTGGAAGCTCCTCCACCCCCTGCTTACTGCGGCTGGCCCTGCCGCCCCGGCCCCCGGCCTCAGGTCCAAGCCCAGCTCCCCGCCCCAGAGTGGCCCAGCCCCTAGCGGCTGCGCCAGGCCCCGCCGCTAGGGGCGCCAGAGGGCACAGGGTTGGCCGTGGGCTACGTCCCGTGCCCTGGCGGTTTACTAGGCTCAGTTTCTGATCCACCCGCAGCTCCCCACTCCAGCTGCAGCTGCTGCTGCTTCATCCGGCGGCTGCACCGGCTGCCGTTTTCAGCGTTGAGACCACGTCCTTCCTCTCCCTCGGAGACCCCGGCCCGAGACACCCCTCCGCAGGGCCCGTTCCGCCCCAGGGGACACCGGGCCTGGCACAAGGGCAGGAAGGCCGGGCTGCCTGCTGCTGGCTCCAGCCCGAGGGGGCAGCCCCAGGGCCAAGAGTTGCCTGCCGGCCGCAGGTCCTCGAAGCTCAGACCCGGGGCCCAGAGGTTGCTGGAGAGGAGGGGGGCCGCCCACACCCGAGTTCCGGGAGTGTCCCAGGCCCCCGGACTGCGAACCCGCTGCTGGGCCCGGGCCCAGGCTCAGGGGCAGGACGCGGGCCCAGCAGTCGTCTGTGAGTGCACAGACGCCACTGGGGGCTGAGGTCCAGGCTCACCGCACAGGAGCCCTTCTCCTGGGGCTCCTGGGGTCTGGCAGGGAGCGCGGGACAAGGGCAGCCAGGGCCCGCCTCCTCGGCACAGGCTGCCGTCCCCGTCCCTGGCGGAGGGGTCCTCGCCACCCAGTCAGGCTGCCTCCTCCACTGACCCTGTGTCCCCCAAAGGCCCGGAACCCGCAAACGCTCCTCTTCGGGAGGGGGACTCGGCGCCCCCTCCCCTTTCCTGCAGCCCCGGAGCGGGAGAGGCCAGCATGGCTGACGGCCACAGGCAGTCACAAGGCCCGGTGGTGTCAGAGAGACACCAAGACACGACCTTGCTGTGAGCAGGGGTGGACGGGCTCTGGACGCCAGCTGCCGCCACAGCCCCAGGTCTGTGCCGCCTGCAGTGCCAGGGCCCTCGGAAGTCAGACCACAAGTCCGCCAAGGGAAAACAAGTTTAATGCGACAGCCAGTGGCCCCGGCCCGGCCCCCGCGCAGCTCAGCACAGCCCGAGGCCCGGGGCCCCGGAGCTGAGCGCCAGCAGCAGCGCCAGCCCAGCGCCGCCGCCGCCGCCCCGCCCCCCGGGGGCCCGGCCGGCCTCTCTGAACTCCCTGAACTCCGTGATGTTGGGAATGTAGCCGTTGCACAGGGGCCCCCGGCAGCAGCGCACGTAGATGAAGGGCATGGGCTTCTCCAGGACGAAGGACTTGGCCACCGCCGACGACGAGGAGGCGTAGACGGGGCAGTACCTGGCGCACTGCTTCGACACGTAGAAGAAACGTGGGAACAGCCCTGGCAGGACACGGACACAGACACGGACGTGGACACGGAGAGAGGACCACGTACAGCGCAGGCAGGGCCCCCGGCGCCACTCCTGCTGTCTCTGCCCCACCCGGGCCCTCCCGGTGGGTGCCCTCCTCCCCCCGCCCACCAGCCGCGCCACAGAGGGTGCCCTCCAGAAGGCTGGAGCCCCCACCAGGCAGGAAGAGACACGGACATCTTGCTCTCAGCTGCTTCTGGGGGCTCCGGCACGCGCCAAGTGTGGCACCGGGCACCCCCAGCGGGGCCTGCCCATGTGTGTGGGGAACCTGGTCCAGGGGCTCCGCGTCCGGGGACGCACAGGCAGCTTGGACCTCGGCTCTCAAACACAGGGTCGTCGGGCCTCGGTGACCCCGGGGCAGACACAGGGAGCCAGGACTCCGGCCACCGTGCCGCTGCGCAGGGTGCCCCTGGGAGCCCCGGGGCCCAGAGCCTGCGTGGGCACGGCTCAGCGCTGGCCTGCCTGGCCGTCTGTGACGGCGGCTCGTCCGTTTCGCTGTGCAAGTCACCTCCACAGGTGAACTTATGAATTCCGCAGGAGGCTCTGGTGGCGCTCAGCCTGGGCGCGGCCCCCACACGTTTCCAGGGACACGGAGCCTCCCCCGTCCTGCCCCAAGCAGCTCAAGAACCGAATCCCAGCTCTCCAACCCCCGCAAGGCCTGGGTGGGGGGGCTGGAGGGGCGATGCTGGGCCTCCTGGGACGCACTGTGCACCCTGGGCCCGACCGGGACCGTCTCCCGGAAGAGCTGTTCTCAGTGGGGGGGCCACATGCTGACACTTGCCGTTCAAAGGTGGATGAACAGACCCTCCCCTCTGTGCTTCCTCCCGCATGACCTCCTGGCGACCGGTGACGTGTGCCCCGAGGATGTCCCTGTCCTGCACAGGCTGGCTCCCCTCTCCTGGCTGGCTCCTCAGGACCCGCTTCCTCAAACTCAAACGAAGGGTCCCTCCCACGTCACTCCCGGGTCCCCGAGGGGCGCAAGGCAGACCCTCACTCCCGAAGGTGCTCCGTGGGCCTGCCTCTGCGGCCCAGGGGCGCCCGAGACACTTACTCACGGCTGCGGTAGAACAAAACTCCGTGCTTTGGGGACAGTCCCTGGGGTTCACACACCCGAAGTCATTTTCCCTCTCACAGACGTGACAGTTCAGTGCCCCTGAAAGAGGGGTAAAAAGGAAAGTGGGAAGAGACCTTCTCCAGACGGTCGCGGGGACAGCCCCACATGCACCCTCCCTCCCGCTGTGGTCCCGTCTCCCCATGCCCCTCGGCCTGCCCCCCGAGTTCGTGGCCTCCGTCCCGCGCTCCCTCACACGCCCACACCCAGACGTGCCCGGGGGACACCCCGCATGGCACCAGCTCTCGTGGGCCAGCGCGTGTGCACCCCGGGCTCTCACTCCCTGGCTCCAGCAGCAGGAAACTCGGGGCGCTGGCGCCCACCCCCACGTGACCGTCCCGCCCACCGTCCTGGCCCCGGGACCTTCTCCCGCTCCGGTCCCCCAGGCCCTGCATCCCGGCTCCGGCACCATCGCCTCCCGGGGGCTCCGTGCTGGGGCGGGACTCACGCTGTCTCCCGGCCACGGCGACGTCCATCTGCACCTGAGGCAGGCCCACGGCCAGGAGAAGAACGAGGAAGACCCACATTTCCAGCAGTGCCCGGCCCTGCACACAAGGGACACGGCCACGCAGTCACCTCGGCCACCTGCGTGTCCCCCACAGGCCAAGCCCACTGCCACTGGGGCCGGCACCCTGCCTGCTCCTCACCTTTGGGCCTGAGCCGGGCGTGCCCTGCTGGTGGTGAGTGGCTTGTCACCACTACCAAGGTCCCTCCATCCCCAAGGACCCCCCGCGCTGTGCATCCACCCCCACCTTCTCAAGCACCCCTTCTCGGCAGGGGACCCGGCCACCCCTCCCTGAAGGCAGCCCCCGGCTCCCCACCCCCGCCCTGAGGTCCTGCTCTCTCAGAACCCCAAGGGGCTCTTTCACCCCACAGCCCATACTCTCCCCCTCCACCATCGCTCCCTCTGCACCTACCACCCAGGGCATCCCCACGGGGCACCCTGCCCGAGTGCACAGGCTGGCCCGGATGCCCTGCAGCCAGCTCCCTGCCTAGGTGGCCCGCTGCCCCACAGCCCCAACACTGCCCCCTGCTGGGGGGGTGGCCCCTAGGCTCCCTCTGGAACGCCCCGTTCTGCCATCCCGCCCCTCCAGGCAGGAGCTGCTGCCCCACCCAGCCTGTCTCGAGACTCCAGCGCTCAGACCATTCTAGGTCCCCAGTGCAGGACAGCCAGTCCCCAGCCCCTGGGCCACACCCCGACACCCCCCCTGACCCCCCCCCCCCCCCCCCCGTCTCCCGGTCCTCCTCTCAGGAGCCTGTCTCCACGTGCATCCGGCCCTCCCGCCATGGGGTACGGGGTGGGGGGTGGGGGTGCCATGCAGGTGGGGGACCAGGATGGGGGGAGGGGTGGTGCGGTTGCGGCCGAGACCGTGGGGGGGTGGGGGGGGAGCCGCATATCGTGGGGGGACAGTGCCGCTGGTGGGGCTCAGGACCAGGGGGTTGCGGTTGGAGGGGTTGCCACTCCGGTGCGGGGCCCTGGAGGGGGGAGGGGAAGGGGGCGGGGCGGGGCCCACCCAGCTGCCACGTTAGCGGGTCCGGGACCCTTCGCGGGGCGCCGCGCCGGCCCATCCCGCCGGCGTCCGAGGGCCTCCGCGCAGGTCCCCCACCACTGACCAGAGGCTGCCGTCCAAGCCCGCGCGGCTGTCTGCCCTGCCACGCGCCCACACCTTCTGGAACCTTCGCTGCTGGCGGTTTGGGAGCCGGGCCTCGGGCAATGAGCGCGGGGACTTCTGGGATCGGAGGGCCCCCGGGGCCCGGGAGCCGCTCCCGGCATGCTTCGCGCAGCTTCGGGAACGTTCGTTGGGACGTTCTTTCCGAGGGCTCGCCCGGGCTGGGACGTTCTTTCCGAGGGCTCGCCCGGGCTGGGACGTTCTAGAGGTCTGGGGGCCGCAGCCGGGGCGGGGGTGGGGGGTGGGGGCAGGCGGGTGGCGGATTCTGGGTGGAGGGAAGGTTCCAGGTGGTCGGGGAGCTTGAGGGGCAGGTGGAAGATTCCAGAAGGTGTGGGTACATCGTGGGGCACGCGGCCCACGGGCCGGGACCCTGCCTGGGGTCAGTTGTGCGGGCCCTGGGCGGCGGCCCTCGGACCGGGGCCGGGTGGGGCGGGCCTAGCGCCCTAAAAGGGTCGGGGCCCCCCTGCTCCCCAGCAGAGCAGGCCAGGCCCCGCCCCCGGCCCCTCCCCCCCGCCCCGCCCCGCCCCAGCCTGGGCCCCCGCGGCACCCGCGCGGCCTCAGTGCTGCCGGACGCTGCCCGAGGAGCCCCGCCCTGGATGACCTGCACCCGGGTCTCCTCCGCCGCAGGCTCAGGCTCCGGCTCCGGCCCAACATGCTGCTGCTCGGGGCGCTGCTGCTGGCCACGGTGCTGACGCTGGCCGACCCTAACACGTCTGCCACCGCTGGGGACTCGGAGTTGTCTGTGCGGTGTAAGTGTCCTTCCTGTGCCTGTCTGGAGGGCTGGGAACTCGCCCACTTTCCTAGTTCCCGGCATGGGGAGGGCTGGAGTGCAGGTGCCTTCATCCTGGCAGCTGGGCGCCCTCTCGTCCCAGCAGTCGGTGGGCACGGGGGTGGGGGGGGTACAGTGTCCTTAGCTAGGAGATCTTCGGGGAAGCCTGCCCCTCTCCCCAAAGCACCTGACCTGGAGGCCTGCCAGGCGTCCCAGCTGCACACAGGCAGGAGCAGCTGAGTCCAGGCGGGTGCCAGAGGGTGCCCTGGACAGGCCAGCGGGAACCCCAGAGCCCAGGGCCCCCACCCCAGCCGCCGAGGGCGCGCCCTGCAGCCTGCCTCTGGGAACACTCACAGCTCCTGGTGTGCTTGGCCTTGGCACAGGCTAGTCCTGCCCAGACTCAGAGCCCACTGAGGACTGTTGCTTGTGGGCCCCGGGCCACCCTCAGAGGCGGGGGAGGGTGGGGGCAGGCGAGAAGGGGGGCCCAGGGGAGGGCTGTTGGGGGGGCGGGCAGAGCCTCAGTGCTCAGAGCTCAGCCGGGGTCTCGCTCCTCTCAGGGACCTACAACGTGCAGTGCTTCAGCTGTGCAGTCATAAACACCTTCCAGTGTTCGAACACCAGGGTCTGTCCCTACGAGACGAGGCGCTGCATGACGCTCGCCATCCGTAAGTGCCTGCTCGTCTGTCTGCTGGTCGGTGCGCAGTCGCCGCCAGAGCACGGGCAGGAGCAGCGGCAGGGAGGGGCTGCTTTTTCTGAGGGTGTGCCCCGCCCCGGCCTGCTCTGTGCCCGTTCAGGAGCGTGGGGCCGGGCTCCGGGCTCCACCCAGGACAGAGCAGGGCGAGCCCCGCTGCGGAGCCTGCGCCCTGCGCGGTGTGCTGGCGTCGGTCGCAGTCCCCCAGTCTCCCAGGGCTGGGAGTGCGGCTGGACCGCAAGGCCTTCCTCCCGGTGGTCCCCGGGCCTGCGTGCAGACGCCACAGTGCGGCCGGGTGCCTCCCCAGGGCCCCTGGAGTGTGGCCCCTGGAGGGGCTTCCAGCTAAGGTGGGCCCAGAAGTGGACACGGGAGGCACTCCCGGACGCAGCGTCCCCACTCTGGTGGGCCACATATGGTGTCAGGGCCCGGCCCCACCTTGCAAGATGCTTTGGCGCTTCCTTGGAGGCGCTTGTGCTCTGAGAAAGCCACCCCTCCCCCAGAACCCCCGCGGGGGGCCTGCATAGCCCGAGGCCGGGTCTCCTGAACCGGGCAGGGAGCCTGGCCTGGGCCCTCTCGGGCCCCCGTGAGCCCGTCGTCCCCGGGGTCTGTGAGCTCCTGTCCCTCCGCGTCTGCGTCTGTGTCAGACCCTCAGAGCAGCCCTTCCCTGTTTCCTCTCCGCACTGACCCTCGCCCTGGGGGCGCCTGCCGACCTGGGACAGGCAGGCGCCGAGGGCCTGGGCTGTGTCCCCACAGGGGCCCCTGTTCCTGCCAGCCTTGGCCTGTCATCGCCCAGTGTGGGGCCAGACCGGCCCTGGGCCGTCCCGGGCAGGTGTGGGGGCCCACGGCAAGGGCGAGGGCACGGCTCTGGAGGGGGCGCACAGGCAAGGAGCTAAGGCTGGGCTTTCCCCAGGGCTGGGCGTGGCGGGGCGCGAGGGCTCCAGGACCCGTTCCTTACAGGCAGGTCTCAGCTCTAGCGCTGGGGTTGAGAGGGAGCACCGGGGCCCCTGCCGGTCAGCTGTGGGAACCCTGCCCTCCAGGACAAGGGGCCCGGCAGGGGCCTGTGTGTCGGTGCTGGTGGCCGGCCACTTTGGAGTGGCAGCTCTCCAAAGGGGACCCTTGGCCCTCAAAGCTCTGGGAAGGTCAGCCGGCCGCGCCACGCCGCGTGTCGTGGAGTGCGGGGACCGTGGCACCTGAGGAGGGCCGGGAATGCCGTCCTCAGAGGCTCAGCCCCGCCGGGCTCTGGGTTCGAGTGGCCCAGACAGAGCTTGTGTGAGCACGGCCAGGCACAGGCGAGGCAGAGACCATGCCTCGAGAAGGTCCTGGTGGTTCGGCACAGCGGTGGTGTCTTCTGCAACGGTGGACACCGGGGGCGCGGGGGCCCAGGCTGTCCTCACTCTCACCCTTTTGGGCCCATCCCCCACCCCGACGGCGGGGCTGTGCCCCTGAGAGCAGGTCACAGCCCAGCAGCTGCGCAGGCACCGGCGCTCTGGGGCGTGATCCGGCCTGGCAGCAGCGGACCACAGGGCTGCGTGGCCCTGGTGTTCTCCTGCCCACTGGGACCCTTCACCCTGCCCCCGCTCCCTCCCGTGCGCCTGGCTCTGGGCTGGCCCTGGGGCCCCCCGCCTCCCCGGAACTTCTTTCTCAGCGCCTCCCACCGTGGTGGAAGCCGGACCCCTGGGTTCAGTGCCGTGCTCCGCTGAGCTTTCGTGTCGCCACCTTCCCGAGGGGTCCCGGCGGACACCGGGCGGAGGGAGTTGTGGGAGCGCTCCGCGAGACCCGGGGGAGCTGGGACGCTGGGCTCCTCCCCTTCGGGGTCTCGGCGGATTCCCGTGGCTGTGCAGGGTAGTCAGCACAAGACTCGACGGAAAACTTGTTGAATGTCGGAGGCGAGCGCCCACTGCATGTGAAGTCAGTGGGGCCCCGGCCGGTGGGCAAACACATCGCCTGTGGGGCAGACCCGGGCCCGGAAACAGCCCTGCACAGGTACGCCCACGTGACCGTCAACGGAGGTTCGAACCCAGCGGAGAAGGAAGAGCTTCGTCGCCCCCTGCAGGCAAAGTGGGCCTGACCCGCAGCCTGGCCTCACACGGGACCCACTCAGCGGGCCGCGGGCCTCTGTGGGCAGGGCCGGAGTCCGAGCTGACCGGAGAAGGGAGCGCCGGGGAGGGCGTCCTTGGCAGCCGAGCCGCGGCGGAGCTCTCTGACTCGTCGTCTCGCATGGCCCGTGGGAAGAGGGTGGGTGACCGGAGAGCCCCACCAGTCCCAGGGACCCTTCTGTTTCAGAGACCCTGTGCGGAGGGCTCCGCCCCGGGAGGAAGTCCAGGCAAACCGCACAGCCTCGAAGGACCCGGAGACCGCGCCCGGACGGAGCGCTCCGTGGTCCACAGCGGCGATGCGGGGGTCTCCCTGGCACACGGGCACGGATGTGACCGGCTAGTGAGCCCAAGGGGCTCTGTAGCCGCCAGGGTGATCCAGTTAGAGCCGCAGTTCGTTGTCCTGAGTGAGAGAGGCCATACCTGGTGCCGGCCAGGACGAAAAGACGCCAGACTGCTGGGTCACTGCCGATGACAAGGGACAGGGGAGCTACCTTGTGGAGGACACAGTGACCGTCTCTTCAGAAACTAAGCGTGCAACTGCCACGGTGGCCCAGATCGCACCTCCGAGGGTCTGCCCCAAGCAGTCAAATCTTAAACCCTGCCCTGGCTGTTGCGGCTCAGGGGACTGAGTGCCAGCCTGCAAACCAAAGGGTCACAGGTTCGATTCCCAGTCAGGGCACAGGCCTGGGTTGCAGGCTGGGTACTCAATGGGGGTCGCGGGAGAGGCAGCCACACACTGATGTTTCTCTTCCTTTCTTTCTCTCTCCCCTCCACTCTCTAAAGATAAGTAGATAAAATCAGTTTAAAAATCTTCAGCCCACACAACAACACACACGTGGCCGGGCGCACGTGCACCGTGGGTGTCACTCACCTGCACGCCGGGGCGGGGGTGGATGCACGCCCGGACTCGCGTGGAGATCCAGGGGGTTATGCCGAGTGGAGTGGACAACCTCCAAAGGGCGCACACTGGGAGCTCCTTTTACGGCATGTTCTAGAAATGGCAAACCCATAGAAACACACACCAACTCGTGTTCATGAGGTCAAGGTCAGGGGATGTGGGTGTAGAGGAGGTGAGTGGGTCTGTGGGCGCGAAGACCACGGTGGCGCGTCTGCTCACTGTTTTGACGTCGTGGGTAGCAGGACCCTCATTAGTCTCGATATCTCACTGAAGTGTTGCACGTCGCCATCGGAAGCGACCGAGAAGGGGTCACACGGGGTCCCTCTGGGCTCCCTGCAACGGTGCTCGGGTGCACAGCCGTCCCCAAGCACAGCGTGAACTGGCAAAGCTGACTAGCATGGTCAGCTACGTCGACATTGAGCTCCTACGTGGGGAAAGGCCAAACTTCTGGAGCAAACAAAAAATCACACGTTGTGTGTCCTGGAGGAACGCTTCAGTCAGCAGTCAGTCCCCGACCTCCTCCGGCACACCTGGGGCGGGGGCGGGGGCGGCAGGCGGCCGAGCTCAGGTGGCCGTGCTCAGGTGGCCGTGCGGCCCCGCTCCTCACAGGCCGGGGCCCAAGGGCCGGGGGCCCCTGCTCTAAAGTAAGAACGTAGAAAGCGTGAAAATGAAATACAGAAAATGGTATACAATGAAATACTGCCCAAAAAGGGCTCTCGTGGACACACAGAGGCAAAGCACACATTAAGGTCAGAGCATCTCTGGTGTGAGAGCACCCTCTCTAGAGGCGGAGACCAGAACCTCCCCGGGACAGCACACGACAGAGATGCCCCTGCGCCCGCTGACTCGGGACACGGCACTCACAGAGAGACCCCTGGCGGAATCAGGGCCGCAGTCAGGCCGGCGGTCCAGGCACGCCCCTTCCTGCAGCTTCCGGGAGACCGGCCACGCAGGCGACACTCGCTGCACCCACAGGCCAGGGGTCCACAGACTTCTCCCGGGAGGAGGCCGTCTGGCCTCCGAGCAGCCCCCCGGCGCTGCTCTGTGTGGGGATGGAGGCAGCCGTGGAGGGCAGGTCCACGTAGGCTGGTGCCCACGTTCAGGCACAGCTTTACTGTGGACACAGCCAGCGGGCTGCGTCTGTCCCGACGGCTCCTGCTGGCCAAACTCCGCCGCAGCAGGTCTGGGCAACGCCACCCACGGACAAGGGGCGACCGCCACGTGTGGCAGCAGAGCCTGCGGCGACCCGAGGCGCGTTTCCGACAGGGCCGCACGTGACGTCCTCGGCACTGAGCTCGAGCCGCGACGCAGCGCGCACCCGCCCACGGCAGGCACCCGCACCCTGCCAGAGCTCCTCCTCCGCCCCGGGGGCGCACGCTGGGCCGCCTCGCTCCGGAGCGGGCCAGAAGGTCCCCTCTGCTCCGAAACCCTGCACAGCGTTTCTAAGGACCCGATCCCTCGAAGTAGAAGCCCCAGGAGAGAGCGGGACACGTCGAGGCCCGGACGACTGTGAAGATCGGGCGGGCCCAAGACCGCGGGAAGCAGCTGAGGGCGGGCTCAGAGCAGCACACGTTAGCTCACAGGGGTCTGGAGGAGAGAAAAGGGTGGAAAAGACCAAGCGCCCGCTCAAGGAGAGAGAAGAGCGTCGAACGGCACCCCAAGGACCAGAGGAGCAGGTGCGGGAACCCCGGAACCCCAGAACCCCGGACCGAGGAGGCGGGCGGAACCCCGGACCGAGGAGGCGGGATGAGCAACGGACGAGCCCTCCGTGCCGCCCGCTGGCCCTCGGGCAGAACCCGTTGCGTCGGTCGAGCAGAGCAAGACACCGGAGATCAATCTAGGACTCAGGTTTTCGGTGCCGGCGCGAAAAGGGAGCCCTCGGCGAGGCCTCACCCAGACACCAAGAGGCCGTTCGTTCTGTGTAGCCTTCCCGACAGGAGCTCAGGGAGACGGGGAAACGCCGAGTAGGTGGGGAGCACGCGCCCCGACTGCGCCTGGCCCACGGCTGAAGGGCCCGCGTTCTCCCCGAAAGCCCGCAGGCAGAGGCGGCTTCCCCAGCAGCCTCACCGCTGGTCTCGTGAGAGCAGCACCCACGGCGTCACACGGACTCTTCCCTGCAGCGGGCGGGGAGGGTGGCTGCCAGTGTGCTCCCAGTGGCGGCCCGGCCCGCCCGGGGCCTGGCGGAGACACGGGGGCGGTGGGGGGGGAGCAGGAGCTGCAGGTGGTCCTCTCCCGAGACCCGACGTGCACCGCGCTGACCGCACCTCCACCGGGCGACTCGCGTGTGTCCCAGCGGCCCCCCGTCCTGTGCGGTGCGGGGTGCAGGGTCGGTCCTGGTGCGGGGGAAGAACACGGGGGAAAAGGAGCGAACCCGAAGAAAGTGTGGGCGTGCAGTAGTGAGAACGTGTCGGTGGTCCTTCGCTTGGGGACAAGTGCGCCACAGCAAAGCCACCAGCGGACACGGGGGACGGGCTATGAGGTGAGCAGGGACTCCTCGTGCTGTCTTTGCAACTTTTCTCAAAGCCTGAGACTTTCAAAAGGACCAGGTGGTTCGCAGGCGTGCACACGTCGCACAGCGAGGCCCCGCCTCCCGGGCCCCACCCTGGATCGGCCGCGCGGCTCCCCCGAGCCGCCCGGGAGGGCCGGAGCAGGGGGTGCGGCGCCCGGGCGCCTCCGCCCAGCGCCCCGTCCTGGGAGGAGCCCAGCAGCACAGGGACCCTGGAGGCCGCAGGCGGGGCGGGGCGGGGGGCGGGGCGTGCGCTGACATCTGCGGGCGGACCGCGAGGCGCCCGGGCTCTCTCTCGCCCCCCGCCCCCACTGCAGGTGTGAACGCCCGCGAGCTCCTCGTGTACAAGAACTGCACCGACAACTGCTCGTTCGTGTACGCAGCCATGCAGCCGGGGCCGGCGCCGAAGGCCAACATGAAGAGGAACAGTTTCTACTGGGCTTTGTGCTGCGGCTCAATGACCTGCAACAGCGGGGGGCCGGCCAACGTGGAACGGGACGTCGGGGAGCCGCAGACCATCGAGGAGGCGGTCCAAGGGGCCGAGCGCCTGCGGGGCACGGGGCCCCTCCTCACCGCGGCCTCCCTCCTGCTCAGCGGGGCCCTGGCGCGTCCCCTCCCCTCCCCAGAGCACTTCCTTCCCCCTTAGTGTCTCGGGAACCAGAGACACGGACCCACCGGCCCCCGTGGGCGGCTTCTCCCAAGAGAGAAATAAAGACCCTGTTTGTCTGGGTGGTGCGTGCTCAGAGATTCCTTTCCGTTTCTCGTATTTGCCATGTTTTCCTCTTGGCACCGGCTCACGCGTGCGCCCCAACCCCCGAGACGGGTCAGCGTCAGAGGGGGAGGGTCTCAGTCAGAAGCACCTCAGCCCCAGGGCACAGGGCGCACGTCGGCGGGAAGAGGCGTGCCGGTGGCCCGCACGGGGCACACAGACCCCCCCGCCACACACACACAGTGCGAGCAGCTGCCGGGCTGGGGGCCAGGCACAGAACCTGTGCCTGCTGACTGTGCCAAGTCCCTGCGTGGGCGGGGTGGGCGGTTGGGCTGTCCCCAGGCCCTGGGGGGCTTCACGCAGCGGTGGGGTCAGTCCCCAGAGCTGAGGTCTGAGCGGGGGAAGGGCCCCCTCCCCCCCACCAGGGGCGTGGCTAGGGCAGGGGGAGCCTGGGCTGAGGCTGGCGACCACCCGCTCAGCGCCTCAGAGGGGTGGCGACTCAGGACCCTCTTCTGCCAGCTTCCCCCGCGTCGTCTTCCAGTCAGCGCCTGACTCTAAACTCCTGAGATAAAATGTGCATACCCCAAAGTTCGTCCCTTCGAAGGGCGTGGCCGTTCTTTGCCCTGTCCCCATGGAGTGCGCCCACCACCACCATCCAGTGCCAGGGCACGCTTACCCCCAGACAGCCCCACCACTGTCGGAAGTAAGTCAATAAAATCTTCTTAAAAATAGAATGAAGTACAGTGGCGGAATACTTCCTACAACCACATATGTGCAGTTACTATATTTTCTTTATATATATATATATATTTTTTTAAGATTTTATTTATGTATTTTTAGAGAGGGAAGGGAGGGAGAGAGAGAGAGAGAAACATCAATGTGCGGTTGCTGGGGGTCATGGCCTGCAACCCAGGAACGTACCCTGGCTGGGAATCGAACCTGGGACACTTTGGTTCCCAGCCTGCGCTCAATCCACTGAGCTACACCAGCCAGGGCTACAATATTTTCCTAGAAACAATATAAACTACTTAATTTCTATGTGGCAAAACCTCAAATGTTCACCAAAAATATGTATACATATTAACATCTAACCAGTTAATGATGTTTAAAAATATTTTATTTTTAGAGAGGGGCGGGGAGGGGAGAGAGAGAGGAAGAGAAACATCAGTGTGTGGTTGCCTCTCATGCGCCGCCCATTGGATACCCAGCCCACAACCCAGGCCTGTGCCCTGGCTGGGAATCGAACCTGCGACCCTTTGGTTCACAGGCCAGCACTCAATCCCCTGAGCCACACCAGCCGGGGCAATGACTTGACATTCTTAGGAATTAAAAGCCGAGAGCCCTGGCCGGGGGACTCAGTTAGCTGGAACATCGTCCCACGCACCAGGAGGTGGTGGGTCCAGTCCCTGGCCAGGCCGCACATGGGAGGCAGCTGGCTCCTCCCTCCCTGTCTGTCTCACCCACCCACTCACTAAAAAAGTGGCCACGGAACACCACGCAGCCGTCCCATCACGGGTGGACGCCACTTGCAGGACTTCTATGGTGTAACCAACTTGCCGCCCAGACTTCCCAGCCCTGGTCAGGAACGCAGCCGCTCCCGGGGGCCCGGAGCTGCCAGGGGCCCCCGGGGGTCTCTTCACTCCGGAGTGTTCAGACCCCTCGGGAGGCGTTTACAGAGGTCGGGGGCACGTGAATGAATGTCAGTCTCATTATCCAACGGAGGAGAAGAAAGAACAACACACACCCAGATGTGTGACATGCCGAATCTCACCAAAACAGAGCCAGCCAAGCCGTGAGCCGATGGGGACGCGGGACAGAAGGGGCTTGGCAGGACCTGTGTGCAGGTCTGCCCGCCTCACCGATGCGTCGCCGGTGAGGGAGGGGCAGCCCGGTGCGGGTCTTGTTTTTCTCTTGACTCAGGCCACTCGCGTCCAGGTATTCCTGTCGCCCGATGCCCACGGCGCAGCTGGGCGATTCTCCCCAGTCCGAGCGCCGACCGGGCCCGGCCCCGGCCCCGCCCTGCTTCCTGGGGCAGATGAGGTTGGGCGCATCCAGGGTGGTGTGGCCGCGGGCACGGCTGGGTGATTCTCGAACCCGGGGCCGGGCACAGTGAACGCTCACAGCCCGTGCTCCCAGCGTGGCACTGGAGCTCGCTGTGCAAGGACTAGCACAGACCGGTTCGGCCTCTGACCCGTGCTGCCCGCACAGCAGCGGCCTGCCCTCTCCAGGGCTGGGGGCTCCTTCTCGGGCCGCTCTCTGCGCGCTTGGGGGTCGGAGGCCGGGCTGCACCCTGGCCCGCAGCAGCAGCTGTGTTGGAAGAGCTCCTGGCGGCACTTGGCTCGGGAGCTCCTGCCCAGGAGGCTCCCGCGGGTCTGGGGCAGGCGGGCAGCACGGCCACAGCCAAGGGCAGGCGCCCCGAGCCCCATCTGTGCTTGCCAGCGGGACCCGCTCCTGGGACCCGGCCCTTGCCTTCAAAGCTGGGCCCCGGGCTTCAGGGCTGGCACCTGCGTGTCGCGGCTCCTCCGGGCAGGAGAGACCGGCTTCTGGCCCCGCTGTCTCCAGGCTCGCCATCCGGGGACCCTGCCAGCCGGCACGGGTCCAGACCCCCAGGGGCCCGGGGACAGACCCGGAGGCCAGGAAGGGTAGGGGGAGGGCGCACAGGCAGGTGGGCCGCAGGGGAGGCGTTCGGCGAGGCCTGGGCCGGGGCACCGGCTCGCAAGGCCAGGCAGGGCTGGGGCCTGCGTCCCTGCCCAAGGACAGCTGTGACACCACAGAGGCTGAGGCACGTCATCCATCTCCATCTCGGCTGCCTGGAGTGGCCTTGGCGGGTCTGACTCAGCAGCCCCCAGAGCAGCCCCGGAGGAAGGCCTGAGGGCAGGGAACGAGCCAGGCGCAACAGGAAACTGCTCTCGGCCGGCAGCCCGCCCTGCCCCCAGAGCCTGAGCCCAGCCCCCCCCCCCCCACACCCCATCCCCAAAGCAGGGTCAGGGCTGGCAGGCATGGCTCCGGGGGCCCTGCCGCGTGCCCGGCGACCTTGGGAGGTCACAGAAGCCCTGGGCCTCAGTCGGCCTGTCTGGAAATGGGAAGGAGGGCGGCGAGAGCCACCTCCTGGGAGTGCCGCTGGGAGTCGGTGGGATGGCACCGGACCCCCGACCCCCGACCGGGTCCACGCTCCCAGGACGGGCCCCACTGTGTTCCCGCCAGGGAGAGTCCTAGGAGAGTGGGGAGCCTGCGACCGCAGCCAGACTCCCCCCTGCCGCCGTGCCCTGGCCCTGCGTCCACACCCCAAGAGCCCTCTGCGGGGCCAAGAGGGGTGAGGGCGCTGGGAGGGCTCAGGCCAGCTGTGCCCTCATCGTCCAGTCCGAGGAGTGACCCTTATCTCTGAGCGTTCTCGGCCGGACCAGACAGACAGACAGGCCCCCGGGCTTCGGTCTCCGTGCCCTGCGCCCACGCGAGGCCTGGGGAGCACCCAAGAAGTGCGGGTGGAGAGTGAGCGGCGGGGCGTGCAGCCCGCCCCACTCCCTCCCACTCGGGGCCTGCGGCAGGGGGACTAAAATAGCCAAGGCCCCCCCCCCCAGCCCTTGATCAGATAAGGGGCTCGTCCCTCCTGCTCCCTTCACTGGGGGGGTGGGGGGGGTGGGGGAAGAAGAGGCCTCACGTCCGTCCCGGCCCAATTCAGCCCCCAGCCCCGACCCTGCGCCTGCCCGGCGCACCCACCCAGCCCACGGCAGACCTGTGGGGTTGCGGGGCGAGGCACCCACCCCTCCCTCTCCTCTTCTTCTGGCTGGACGCCTGCAGCCCTGACCCCCGCAGCCCTGACCCCTTCCCCGGGCGCCCTGGCCCAGTCCAGGGACACTTTCTCCCATGACGTTATCAGCCGGCCTTTCATCTCCGGAGAGATAAAAGGACCGGGCCGAGGGGCCGGGGGGAGCCCGCACGGAGTTCCGAGCCAGGGCAGGGGCCTGGATGGCGGGGCCCCGGCTGTGCCTGCGCGGGGCCCACTCGCTGGCTGCCGGTGCCACTCCGGCCCCCAGGGCCGTGCTGCCCTTCGAAGCCATCCCCCGGTGCCCGGGCAGCGAGTGGCTGCGGCTTCTGCGGGTCTGGCGGGCCGGCTGCGAGGACCTGCACCTGCAGATGCAGCAGACCTTCCAGGAGCTGGGGCCCATCTTCAGGTGAGCCCCCCCCCGCCCCGCCTCCCTGGCGCACCCCGAGCCCTCCGGCAGGTGGGTGGGGCTGCACAGGGGAGCGTCCGTGGCCCGGAGGGCGGGCACCCTGGCTCGTCGCGGCGGGAGGTGCACTGGCAGGACGGCAGCAGAGGCCTGGGTTAGAGCTCAGGGGGCCTGCCCGCTCGGAGCCAGGTCGGGGGACGGCGCGGTCGAGCGAAGGCAGCCCGGATGCGCTGGCCGAGTGGGGGCGGGGAAGGTGCGGCCACAGCCGGCTTCGTCCCCCGCAGGTACGACGTGGGAGGGAAGCGCATGGTGTGCGTGATGCTGCCCGAGGACGTGGAGAGGCTGAAGCAGGCGGAGGGCCGCCTGCCCCACCGCATGGTCCTGGAGCCCTGGCTGGCCCACCGGCAGCTGCGCGGGCACAAGCATGGCGTGTTCTTGCTGTGAGAGCGGGTCTGGGTCGGGGGTGGGGGGGTGGGCAGCCCGGGAGCAGAGGCGGCAAGACAGGGAGCGCCGGGAGCCGGCCTGCCCTGGGCCCCCCCGTGGGGGAGTGGAGAGAGCGTGACCACGGGACGGTGCCCAGGGGACAGGGCACGCCCGCACTGGGTCTGAGAGGGAGCACCCCGTCTGAGCAGGGGAGCTGCCGGCCCAGGCCCCTGCGGGCACCAGCTGGAGCCCCTCGGGCCCCGGGGGCCTGCGTGCGGTGAGCTGTGCTTGCGGGGCCGGGTCCCAGGGCTCCCGAGGGGGTGGCCGCCGGCACCTGCACTCCCCCGTGCGTGTCGTGTCTGTGGGGACGGTGCGCTGGGGTGGCTGTACCCGTGCCTGCCTGCGTCTGCGCCTGCCAGCACACGTGTGTGCACATGGTTATGTGCACGTGAACGGGTGTGTTTGCCCATGTTGGAGCACTAGCATGTGTGCTCATGCACGTGCATGTGTGTGCAGAGGGCAGCACGTGCTCACCTGGGTGTGGGCTGCTGCTGTGTGTGCGCACACTGTGTGCACATGTGTGTGGCATGTTTCCCCACATGCATGTGGCCGCCTGGTTTGGAGCATTTTGTGTGTCTGTGTTCGTGTGTTCTGTGTTACTGTACACACGGGTGCACATTTGCGTGTGCCATGGGCACCCTTCCGTGAGCATGCGCTGTCCCACGCCCCACGGGCAGTGTCTGCGTGCCCGTGTGACGGTTCCCGCCCCTGCGGGCGGCCGGCTGAGGAAAGGTGTCCGTGCTTGACTGTGGCTGAGAAGGCAGTCCGCCCTCACCCCCTCCGGGCGTGGCACCAGTGGGGTGGGCACAGCTTAACAGGGGGGCCGACCGCCTCTCAAGAAGAGGCCCCACACCCACCGAGGGCCGGGCTCGGGGCCAGCAGCCGGCACAAGCAAGCTCCGTGCAGCGTGGGCACGCACGCACGCTTGGGCGGAAGCGCGGCCTGACCGCCGCGGCAGAGCTGAGCCCCGCGAAGGGCTCCCTGGAAGAGGCGTACAGCGGGGCGGGGACACAGGCAGCTGGCGCCCCGGGCCGGCAGACACCTCCCTCTGAGGATGAAGAAGGAGGGGTGCGGGGCTGGGGGCCCACTGCTGACTCGGGGTGCCCTGAAGCTTGCTCTCTGCTCCACAGAAACGGTCCCGCGTGGCGCTCGGACCGACAGCGGCTTAACCCAGATCTGATGTCGCCGCAAGCTGTCCAGAAATACACCCCCATGGTGGACAGGGTGGCGAGGGACTTCTCTGAGGCCCTGAGGGCGAGGGTGCTGCAGAACGCCCGGGGCACGCTGACCGTGGACATCCAGCCCGGCATCTTCTGCTACACCCTAGAAGGTGCGGGCTCCGGAGCGGCCTCGCTGGGCCCGGGGCCGGGGGCAGGAGGGCCGGCAGGAGGCGGCCGCCGGGCGGCCCCAGGCGGCCGCAGGCTCGTCAGCCCTGTGTCCCCCACAGCCAGCAACCTGGTCCTGTTTGGAGAGCGGCTGGGCCTCCTCAGCCAGAGCCCGAGCCCAGCCAGCCTGGACTTCATCCGTGCCCTGCAGGCCATGCTCAAGTCCACCATGCAGCTCATGTTCATGCCCCGGAGCCTGTCCCGCTGGACCAGTGCCCCGGTGTGGAGGCAGCACTTTGAGGCCTGGGACTGCGTCTTCCAGTATGGTGAGGGCCGGTGGGGGGGCCGAGGCTTCTTCCCCGTCCGCTCAGGAGCGGGCACCGAGGCAGGGCTGGGCAAGAGCAGGGGGCCCCCCGAGGCTGCCTGGAGGGCCGGCAGGGGCGGCGGCCCCGGGCCCAGGGCCCTGTCTCTGTGCCCGCAGCCAATGACCGCATCCAGAAGATCTACCAGGAGCTGGCCCTCGGCCGCCCCCAGCACTACACCGGCGTGGTGGCAGAGCTGCTCCTGCACGCGGACATGACCCTGGACGCCATCAAGGCCAGCTCCATCGACCTCACTGCCGGGAGCGTGGACACGGTCAGGCCGGCAGCCAGCCCTGCCCGTAGAACAGGGAGCCCGCGTGTCCCCTCCCAGTCTGTGCCACCCACCAAGATGTCCAGGCTGGGGCCTCAGTCCCCGGACCGACGGCAGGCTCTGGGGGGTGGGGGGGCACAAGGGGGCGGCCTCTCGGGGAGGCGTGCGGTCCGGGCAGGAACCGGGCCCCGGCAGCCCGCAGAGGGACGAGGCCTGGGGACGCGTGGCGCAGCCCCGCGCAGACCGACAGGGTCCCGGCAGAACGGGGGCTGGCCGACACCTGGCTGCACAGGGCACCCTGCCTGGCGACAGATCCCGTTTGGCTTTCCTTGAAGATCCTGTGGAGGTGACAGGCTGGTGACAGGAAGGGCAGCACAGGGCTCCAGCACGCGGAGGGCGGAGCAGATGGCAGGCCGCGGGGCGCTGGCTGCAGCCAGAGCTCCCTGCCTCTGGGCCCGGCCTCCGCCCGCCGGCATCTCAGGGCCGCTCTGGGCCTGGCACCTGGGACGGCAAGGCCCACATCGGTGCCGAGACACGGCCGTGAGGCGAGAGAGCCCAGGGGAGGGCCCGTGCCTCAAGGGACAGCTCGAGGCAGCCGTCCCGGGGGCAGGGACTTCCAGCTGAGTGAGGAAGAGCCACGTGGAAGGCAGGCAGGCAAGAGGAGGAGGCACAGAACGCGGCGGGCCGGGGTGCAGGAGCAGGAGCAAGGGAGAGCAGGGAGGGGGCCGTCGGGGTCTGACTCCTGCTCCCCAGGGTGCCTCACGGGCCCCGGGGCCCCTCTGCTGAAGCAAAGGCTGCAGCAGACAGGTCATCGCCCCCCGTCGGGAGGCGCCGGGGGGCACGTTGCCATGGGGACGGGATTTAGGAGATACTCAGTTCCCCAGACCCCAGGCTGGGCTTGCCTCTCCCTGCACAGAAACGGCCCGGGGGTGGTGGGGGGGCCTGGTTGGGCTCTGGCTAGCTGCAGATGCCCGGGGAACATGATCGAGTGGGAGCAGGCGGACCGGCTCCAGGCCCCACCCCAAGCAGAGGCCAGCGCGAGTGAGCCCGTCCTGGAGCCCAGAGGAGGGTGAGACCCGGGCCTCAAGGTCTCGGCTCCCTGGGCTCCGCCCTGCTCGGAGCACGCCCGTCACTGTGGCGGGAGGCGGCCCGGGGGCTGCGGTGCAGGCCCGGGGCCCAGGCCTGAGGCCGCACCCTCGGCTCCTGCAGACGGCCTACCCCTTGCTGATGACCCTCTTTGAGCTGGCGCGGAACCCCGAGGTGCAGGAGGCCCTGCGTCAGGAGAGCCTGCTGGCGGAGAGCAAGATCTCAGAAAACCCCCAGAGGGCGCCTGCGGAGCTGCCCCTGCTGCGGGCCGCCCTCAAGGAGACCCTGCGGTAGGTGCGGCCCCTGGGCCGCCCCAGCCACTTCGGGCCACACACAGCCTGCAGGGCGGCAGATCCTGGGGCTACAGGCAGCTTTGCCCAAAGAGGCATCCCCTGCACCTCCTGTCCCTCGCCCTAAAGGGGCAGGGGCGCTTTGTCCCCTGGGGTCCTACCTCAGCATCCGGGCGCCAGCACCCACCTCGCCCCCCTCAGCCAGGAGGCTGCCCAGGCTGAGGGGGCTCAGGCTGAGCTCGGGGGTGCGCGGACGCAGCTTCCCAGTGACACAGGGGCGTGTGAGGGGGGAGCTGCCCTCCCTGCCGTGCCCTGGAGGAGGCAGGCGAGGGGCCCTGTTGCGGCTGAGGACGCTGCTGGCTGCCCCTGTGCACAGGCTGTACCCCGTGGGTATCACTGTGGAGCGGCAAGTGAGCTCGGACCTGGTCCTGCAGAACTACCACATCCCCGCCGGGGTGAGCGAGCCCCACAGCCCTCACCGCGGGCGCCGCACCGGCCGGCCCGGCCCTCGCCCGGCTCACCCTGCCCCACGTCCCGCTCCCCTCCGCCCGCAGACACTGGTCCTGGTGCAACTCTACAGCCTGGGTCGGAACCCCTCCGTGTTCCCGAGGCCCGAGCTCTATGACCCCCAGCGCTGGCTCAGAAAGGGGTCCAGCACGAGGCTCCCCCACTTGGCCTTTGGCTTTGGCGCGCGACAGTGCCTGGGAAGGCGAGTGGCCGAGACCGAATCGCTGCTTCTGCTGCACCACGTGAGCGGCTTGAGCCGAGCGGCGGGCGGGGGCGCAGGCCTGGGGGCGGGGCTGCGGGTGGGGCGGGGCGCCTGGGGGCGGGGCGTCCGGACCGCCCGGAAAGCAGGGGAGGCCGCGCCGGGGCCTCAGACGGGGCTGACCTGTCCTCCAGGTGGAACCGCGCTTCTGTCCTAGGTGCTGAAACACTTCCAGGTGGACACGCTAACGCAAGAGGACGTAAAGATGGTCTACCGGTTCGTGCTGATGCCTTCCACCATTCCGCTCCTTACCTTCCGGGCCATCAGGTAGTCACACCGCCAGCCCCCCTCCGCCTGACCCCAGGCCATCCCCCTTCTCCCCTGGGCCCTGCTTCCGGGGCCGCACCACGGTCCAGCCGGCACCTCGCGCAGATGGAGCAGCCAGCCGGGGCCTCTGAGGTCGGGCCTGGCCAGGTGGCGCAGCGAGGCCGGGGCAGAGCTGGGGATCGTCTTGGCTGCAGGCCCTGGCTCTGATCCAGTCCCACCGGCACCTTCTCCTACACAGAACGCCGTCGGAGGGCCTCGACGCCCACCCCTCGTGCGTCCACCCGGCGGGGCGGGGGCTCTGACCTTGCCCCTCGCTCCCTGTCCAGCCTCATGCACCCTCTGCACTCAACTCTCCCCCCACGCAAGAGCCAACGGTGTGGGTCCCCTGTCCTGCTCTTTGGCTTTTCAAACGCCGTGCTTCTTGCCTGCGATGCTCTTGCCCAGAGCAGACCTTCACGCTGGCTGTGATTTGCCCACCCACCTGCTCTGCCCGGCCCATGTGGCCCCCCCCCCGGCACTGCCAGTCCTCGGCCACTGTGGCCAAGTCTCCCAGCCAAGGGCCTGGAGAGGCAGGCCGTCCGTTCTGTTTCCTGGAAGAAGGGCCCCCAAGAAGCTGCCTGAGACACCTGATGCCCACCTGAAAGCAGGAAGGATGGAAGGACGGTGAACCCCACTGGCCAGCATCAGGGGGACTGCAGAGAAGCCTCTGGAAGAAGGGGCGGGGCCTCCCAGCCGAGTGCATCCGCGCGCCCCCTTTAATAAAGCCCTCTGTCTGAAGTTCCAGCTGCCGCCTCACACCGACCCTCGGGACAGGCGCCACCCTGGCCTCGTGGGCAGGAGAGGCTCCGGACAGCTGGGAGCCGGCTGGGGTCTCCTGGATGGCAGGAGGGAGCCACCTGTCCCACACGCTTCAGACCAGGCGGCACCCTCCACACAAAAAGGGTCCCGGAAGCAAGGCTGGGGGTGGCGTCGCTGCACTCCCCTCCCCACCGCCCGTCATCTGGCGAGAACAAGGCACTGAGGCCACCCCGAGGCAGTCAGGGAGGGGGCCACACTTCTGGCTGCACAGGCGGCTGGCACCGAGCCATCCCACGGGCACCCTGTTCAGTCCCTGGGTGAGCGAGGGTCTGCACACGCCCGCGCCACCGCTCTGGCCCCCGTGAGCAGGGCTGCAGCCCCGCAGCGCGGCCGCCCCGCCCCGCCCCGGCCAGGCTCTGCGGAAGGGACTTGGGAAGCCCCGGGGAGGAGGCAGGAGGGTCCGGGCTCAGGTCCCGGGCAGGCCCAGGCTGGGGCCCTGGCTCCCCACGTGGGCCAGCCCCCGCAGCCCCCGAGCCTCAGCCCGTCACAGGGCACTCTGAGTGACACTGAGCCCCGTGTCCCCGGCGAGGGTGCCCCAGGATGGCATCCGGAGAGCCCCCCGGGCCTCTGCCCCCGCAGGCGCGCACTGAGTGGGAGCTCCTCCTCCCGCCCCTCCAAAGCCCCTGCCCCCCTGCCCCCCTGCCCGGGGCCGGCCGTGCGGCCAGCCAGCGAGCTGGGACGGCAGCCACGGAGACGGAGGTAAAGCACCGTCGCCCCACAGGGCGCGGTCGGGTCGTCCTGCAGAGCTCTGGGCGCACGTGCTCCCTTGACGTTCCTGGCGGCCCTGAGCCAGGACCGGCGTGTGCGGGCTCTTGCTCCCCTGGGGACCGCACAGGGTGCCCTCAGTGTGGCTCCCGCGCCGTGTTCTCGCCAGATGCCATGGCGGTGGGCGGGGAGGGAGAGTGCGGCAACGCCACCCCCAGCCTTGCCCCCGGACCCTGGCGACCGCGAGCGAGCACCTGACGGATGAGGAAGCCGAGGCTTTGAGAGCTCAGCTGCCTGCCCAGGGCCTCGCCTCTGCGGCCCTCCCCACTTCTCCCCCGTCGAAGGGCCTGCCTTGGGGCGTGAGCGTGCACGTTTCAGAAGTGACACCTGATCTGAAGCATCTCTGCATGCTTTTAAAGAGCTTCTTTTGGCCCTGGCTGGTGCGGCTCAGTGGATTGAGCGCCATCCTGCGAACCAAAGGGTCACCGGTCTGATTCCCAGTCAGGGCACAGGCCTGGGCCATGGGCCAGGTTTCCCAGCAGGGGGCGCTCGAGAGAGGCGACCACACGCTGATGTTTCTCTTCCTCTTTTTCTCCTTTCCCTTCCCCTCTCTCTAAAAATAAATAAATACAATCTTTAAAAAAAAACAAAGATCGTCTTTCACTTCTCTATGTTCCTTCCCTTTCAGTTAAAGTCTGCAAAGGCATCCTTTTTTTAAAGTTGTTTCTTTTTTATTTTTTAAATAGGTTTTATTGATTATACTATTGCAGTTGTCCCATCCCCCCCCTTTACTGCCCCCTGTCCTGCACACCCCTCCCACCCACATTCCTCCCCCCCTTGGTTCATGTCCACGGGTCGTACATGTAAATCCTTTGGCTCCTGCATTTCCCGTACTGTTCTTACCCTCCCCCTGCCTGTTGTGTACCTGCCATTTGTGCTGCTCATTCTCTGTACCTTCCCCCCTCTCTCTCCCTCCCCCTCCCTTGTTGGTAACCCTCCAGGTGACCTCCATTTCTGTGACTCAGCTCCTGTTCTAGTTGTTGGCTCAGTTCGTTTTTGTTTTTGGTGGGTTTTTTTTTTTTAGGCACGGTTGTTGATAGCTGTGAGTTTGTTGTCATTTTACTGTCCATATTTTTGATCATCTTCTTTTTCTTAGATAAGTCTCTTTAACATTTCATATAATAGGGCTTGGTGATGATGAACTCCTTTAACTTGACCTTATCTGGGAAGCACTTTATCTGCCCTTCCGTTCTACATGATAGCTTTGCTGGGTAGGGTCATCTTGGATGTAGGTCCTTGCCTTTCATGACTTGGAATACTTCCTTCCAGCCCCTTCTTGCCTGTAAGGTTTGTTTTGAGAAATCAGCTGACAGTCTGATGGGAACTCCTTTGTAGGTGACTGTCCCCTTCTCTCTTGCTGCTTTTAAGATTCTCTCCTTCTCTTTAATCTTGGGTAATGTACTTATGATGCACCTTGGTGTGTTCCTCTTTGGGTCCAACTTCTTTGGGACTCTCTGAGCTTCCTGGACTTCCTGGCAGTCTAGTTCCTTTGCCAGATTGGGGAAGTTCTCCTTTATTATGTTTTTCAAATGTGCTTTCAATTTCTTGCTCTTCCTCTTCTCCTTCTGGCACCCCTAAGATTCGGATGTTGGAACATTTAAAGTTGTCCTCGAGGTTCCTAAGCCTCTCCTCATATTTTTTAATCCTTATTTCTTCATTCTGTTCTGGTTGAATGTTTGTTCCTTCTGGTCCAAACCATTGATGTGAGTCCTGGTTTCCTTCCCATCACTGTTGGCTCCCTGTGCATTTTCGTTTATTTCACTTTGCATAGCCTTCACTTTTTCTTCTATTTTGTGACCATACTCAACCAATTCTGTGAGCACCCTGATTGCCCATGTTTTGAACTGTGCATCTAATAGGTATGTAACAGGGTGCAGCCAAGAGGGGAGCCTCAAATAGGGATCTGTAATGAGATCCAGAAGAGCCTGGAGATCATTGGCTCCACACCACAGGGCCACACCTGCCCAGAATCTGGCAGCTGGAGCCAATTGTGAGAGGAGCCGGAAATGGGGCTGCAGAGGAAGATTGGCGCCGGGATTTAAACCCGAGACGCGGCAGCCATTGGAGGGGGGAGAACCATGTGCAGCCCTGCAAGAGAGAGCCTCACAGCTTTAGCAGAGTGAAGGCTCTCGCGGCCCTAAGAGGGGGAACCACGCGGCTCTGGCAGAGTGGGGACTCCCGCAGCCCTGAGAGGGAGAACCACGCGGCTCTGGCAGAGTGAAGACTCTCGCGGCCCTGAGAGGGAGAACCACGCGGCTCTGGCAGAGTGGGGACTCCCATGGTCCGGGGAGAGAGGACCACATGCCTTTGCCAGAGTGGGGACCCCCGCAGCTTTAGGAGATAAAAGGGGAAGGAAGGAAGGACTGTGTCTGTTTGTGGGTGCTTTAAGGGACTTTAGGATTTTTGGTGAAGACATTAGGTCACTACTTTAAGTCTGTCTAGCATTAAATAAACGTTTCCTTTCCTTTTCACAAATCTCTGGCATCGAGAGACGTCTTTCCTCTGGCGGCGGACATGACGGACCTGGGGGGCTTCTTTCAGTCATAGTGTATCGTCCCAGGCCCCCCTTGTTTGTTCTGTAACAGGTAGACTACCTCTTTACCGGGTAGTTCTATTTTTTCTGGAGCTTTGATCTGTTCTTCCATTTGGGCCTTTTTCTTTCTTTCTTTTTTCTTTTTTTTTGGGGGGGGTCAGGGCACACCTATTATGTTGTAAGGGGCGGAGCCTTGGATAGTCCCCAGGGCGGGGCAACCCTCCCGGCTGTGCTGTGGCACTCTCAGTGGGGGAGGGGTCCCAGAGGGAGCAGTGCCGCTCGCTCCGCTCTCTGCAGGTTTTTACTTGCCCCCCCCCACTCCCCACGAGCACAGGGGGCCCTTCTGGTGCTGGTTCCCGGGTGGGTGGGTTTGTGCACGTTCTAGGACCCCGTGGGTCTCTCCAGCGAACTCTCCTGTGAGGCTGGGAGCTTCTCCTGCTGCCCCAACCCCCACAGGTGCTTTCAGTTGTCCCTCCGGGTTCATCCGCAGCAGCTGTGGGAGTGGCGGGCCCGCCAGCCCCTGATCTGATAAAAGCTCCGGCATCCTTTCCTCCGTGCCCTGGGCGGTGGGGTCTCCCCCTGCAGCACGGCGGCTCCGATACCGTCCTGACCTGCTTGGGGTCCTCTTGGGGCACAAAGGTGGGGCTGCTTGTGGTCTCCTGGAGTCGGGGTGGGTCTCGCCCTCAGCTCCTGGGGCAACAGTTGTAGTTCCGGGTGTTGTCTGCCGAGCTTACTACCTGCTGCTGCCTGAACCACAGTGTTCCAGCTCGGAGTGCCCCGGCGCTGGGGGATTGTGGCTCGGCCTGCCGGTCGCAGGCTGCACTGTCCCGGCGAAGACGGAAAGGTCCAAGTCGGCGTTCATCACGGGGGAGGGAAAGGGCCTGGTGTCCGGCCTTT
Organism: Phyllostomus discolor; assembly: GCF_004126475.2. Taxonomy (NCBI): domain Eukaryota; kingdom Metazoa; phylum Chordata; class Mammalia; order Chiroptera; family Phyllostomidae; genus Phyllostomus; species Phyllostomus discolor. Next base: position 138,170,605 of record NC_040909.2, read on the forward strand.
AGTCCAGAGCTGGGGGGTTTCCCCGCTCCGCCTTCTCCTGCCTGCCCAGTCGACCACCCCTGAGTGTGGTCGGACCTGCCTCACACTCACTCCCCGGATTCCCACTCACAGAACGAACTGCAACGTGTCCACGGGGCCTTTTCTCAGGCCTCTGAGGGCTAGCTCCCAGGCCAGGCCCTGGGAGGCGCTTGAACCCTTCCTCTGGGTTTGGACCCGCTTTCGTGGAAGGGTCTCCTCCGTTCTGCCCAGCAGAACCCTCGCTGACGCCCTTTCTCCCTTCCCTCAGCTCACGGGGGCGGGGGGTGTGCCTGAGGCAGCCCTGAGTGTCTGTCGGGTGTGGGGCTGAGGATGAGCAGACACCCGGCAGGGCACAGCCCACCGGTCCCAGCGCGGCGGCCCGTCCCGCCATCAGCTCGCGGAGGAGCAGGTCCTCTGGGCCTCTCCTTCACTCACGCGACACAGATTCCTGCAGCCCCCGCACGGGGCCGGCCACCGCAGCACGCGCCGCCGGGAGCAAAGCGCTCAGCCCTGCCTCGCCGAGGCCGAGCTCACCGGGCGGTCGGGTGGCCCGTCCTACCAGAACAAGCTGCTGCGGGCGGGCCCTGTCCGCGCAGTGGGGGCGGGGCTGGCGGGCGAGCGTGCGGAGGGCCGCTTCACGCAGCACCCAGGCCTCCCGACAGTGACCGTCACACTCGGCCGTGCTGCCTGGACCAGGGACAGGGAAGTGGGGGCCGAGACGGAGCAGGAAGTCCGGGAGCAGACTCACGCTCGAGGCGCGTGGGTTTGCGCAGGCTTCGGGAGGGCGGGCGCTCCACTGGGGTCCAGAAGCGGTGGGGGGGGGGAGCTGGATGGCCCTGGTCACAGCCACCGGCTCCCAGGTGGGAAGCAGCAGCGAGACGCTCTTAGGAAAAAAATGCAGGAGAGGGGCCTCCTGGCGTCAGTGTCGGAAACCCTTCTGATGCAGGCAGAAAGAACCCGGCAGGAAGGAGAAGCTGGCCAGGCCAAGCAGGGGACAGCTCAGGGCCTCCATGGACCCGATGTCCAGGGAAGGACCGCCCCCACTCGCCCGCTGCCGGTGTGGGAGGGAGTCCAAGTCTGATGGGTGCTGGCAGGGGCCCCCTTGGTCTCCTAGGGCTGTCGCCACAAAGTGCCACAAACCCGGCGGCTTAAAACAGCGCGGATGTGTCAGAACACCAGGACTCGGTCACAGTCCCGCACGCCTGCGGTGCAGAGCCGCGTCGGGCCTCCTGCCCGTCTACGAGAGTGCACCCCGCCTGTGTGCACGGCGTCTTCCACCTCCAGGGGCTGCTGTGGCTGCGGCGAGGAGAGTCCCGCCGGGGGGAACTGCCCCGCGCCCCCGCCCGCGCCCACCGGGCCGCTGACTCGTCACTGCCAGAGCTGACTCAGACGCAGCCTGCGGGTGAATGGCCTGTTTGCAGCAGAATCCTAGGAACGCGTTTCACAACACTCGGAGGCCGACCCACAGGCACCCCAGCTCAGGGGGATCTGGGACCTTCAGCCCCCGGGCCGGGAAGCCGGGAATCCAGGCTGACCAGGCCGGGGCGACGCTCAGCAGACCGCCTACCCCGGGCCTCCCCGCAGCGCACTGCGCTCACCTGCACGTGGGGAACCTTTCGACCCCTCCCTCCACCTCTTCCTTCTGCTCCCCGCGGTCCTCCTCCTAAAACTGCTGCCCCCACGAGAGGTGGGGATGGGCTCTGAGACGGGAGCGCCCGTCTTCCAGGTGGCCAGCACCTGCAACTAAACTGAGGCAGGAGACCGCGCAGGAAGAACCCTGAGACTGCAACACTGTCACCGGCCAGCCGTCAGCGCCCTGGTTGCCAGGCAACGCCCTTTACCACCTAGGTGGAGTAAGCAGTAAACCGAGGCAGGGAGGACGGAGGAGGCGAGTCTCCCATGCTAACTCACAGTCCTGAGCCTGGTCTGATGATATCGCCAGGTGCTCCCACATCACAAGAAACACTGTGTTAGCACAGAAGAAGACAAGTCCTGGAAATTCTACGTAACATTTCCACAATCTGGGAAGGAGAGCCTTGAAACCGTGCTTTCATCCCAAGGCCTGAATGTGGGAGGCGGTCCCTGATGCTTGCAGAAAGAGCCCATACATAACGTTGGAAAGTGCCCCAAGATTTAATTAGCTGCCCCCTGTCACGTATGTGTTTGACAACAGGATGACCAAATGGGGTCTGGAGCAAGATAAGAATTCGGGTGGACAGACCCCCATGCACCCCTAAATTTGGGTGGTCACGTTCCCCCAGGAAAGCTGGTGCCACATTTACCCGTTAATCAATATGTGACTTTTCTCCCTCCTATCCCACCAACTATGTAAGTCCTGAGAACAAAGGACTCGCTCTCTCGCTCTCAGGGGCTCAGGGGGCTCTTGGCTCTCGGGCCACAGGGCCTCTGGCCACCCGGCCACAGGCTGCCCAGGGGCTTGCCGCCCTGGTCTGCAGCCTCTCTCACCCTGCTTTGCCCTGAAACTTTCCCTTTCACCCCCTACTCTACCTGGTCCTGTTCTCTTCCATGGAAGCAGACCCACTAATATACTGATGACACACGACCAGATTTGCTGACATGTAATTCTTTACATGCATCTGCAAGAAGAACCAGGTCTTTCCCGTCAACTAAACTACTTTCCTTTACATCAGCACCTTCCTCTTGAGAACCAGCTCTTGTAGGGGTGGTGGGCCTCTGGATCTGCTTTCGGTTCCGCTTTGTGGCGACTCCAGACGGGACCGTGTGCACTCCCAGGGAGGCCCCGAGGGCCTCGGGGTGGGTGACCAACTGCCTGTGACAGGCGGAGCCTGTGCATGGGAGGCACCTGGTTCCTCTTGCCAACACACGTAAAGAAGTACACATCAGCACGTCTATTAACGAGGAGTCAGGGATAATTCCTGATCTGTTCCCAAGGAGGAGAACCGGCCTCACTGAGGCGGGGGGCAGTGAGGGGCACACATTCAGGGCAAAGCAGGGTGGCACAAGGAAGGGCTGCTGAAGGCCAGCGTGGTAAGCCCCTGGGTAGCCAGAGGCCAGAGAGCCAAGGGCCCCAAAGCTGCGAGCCCTTTGCCCTGAGGATGCATAGAGTGGGTGGGATGGGGAGTTAAAAGGGTCATGCTGGGTGGCAGGTAGGCAGGGTGCCAGCTTTCCCTGGGGACAAAGCAGTCTCAAAGGCTTCCTCCCCACATAACGGGGACGATGCCCAGAGTTTCCAGGGCTCCCTCCCCCAGGCTGAGCTCGTGTTTCTGGCAAGGCTGGAGCACCTGTCAGGCCGAGGGACCAGGCTCTGGATGGCGGAGTCAGTGGGAGAGACAGGTCTCCCCCCTCCCTCCCTGGGTTCACTGTTCAGTCCCGCTCGGTGCTGGAAGGCTCTCCTGGCCACCAGGATGCTGGACGCTGGTCGGCACAGCAGGGCAGCCTCAGGGTGCGCCCTGTGCTGCCTCCTGCCTCCGCCCCCTTGCAAGGGTCTCGGGAATTGCCAGTTCTTCATCTTGGGGGCTCTCCCTGATCTCCCGCTGAGGCATGAGCCTCCTGGAAACCCTTTGTTGGTGAAGGAATCAGGTCTCTGGGGAGTCGAATGGCTCCAGTCTGGGGAGTGAATGGGGATGGACTCCAAGCTTAAAGGTTGTGTTTTTATTTGGGATCTTGTTGCTCAGAGACATGTGCAGGGACTCTTAGAGGGGGAGGAGGGAGACAGGGAGAGAAACACCCTGTGACACAGAGCCTTCATCAGGGGTCTTGCCCATGCCCCCCATGCCCCGACCTGGCACACAGCACACGACCCAGGCATGACCCCTCACTCAGGGACAGGTGGCCTTTCAGGTCACAGTCTGTTGCTCAACCCACTGACTCACCAGCCAGGACTCCCAGTTTCATTTTCCCTTTCTCCCCGGAGGAAGTCAGTTTCCTCTCAGGAGCTCTCCTCTGTGTGTCTGGGTTTCAGTTATTCGTTGGCAGCTTTCTCTCCTTTCAGAGACTTGACCTGGTCTTTGCTGTTTGCAATCCACCAGGAATCTTCTGTCTCTGCCACTTGGACCTCGTCAGGGTGGTTGGCGGTGCCAGGGGGGTGTGAGATAAGATGCTAAGGCTTTCCCCTGGCAGCTCTGGTTCAGTGGACTGAGTGCTGGCCTGCCAGCTCACAGGTCAGGGGTTCGATTCCCAGCCAGGACACATGCCTGGGTGGTGGGCCCGTCCCCCACTGCAGGTGAGCGAGAGGCAGCGTGTGGGTGTACCTCTCTCCCACACTCATGTCTCTCTCCTTCTCCCTCCTTTCCCCTCTGTCTAAAAAATAAGTAAAAGTGAAATATTACAGAATCTAAGGCTGGTGTTCCAGTCCCTCCTTGAAGAGGATTGAGTTTGAGACTGCTTGTGTCTTTGAACTTTGTCTTTGCTTAAGATTGTGTGTCTGTGTCTGTTTTGAAAGGATGGCGGGTCTCAACGTGGAACAGTTTTGCTGAAGGTCAGGGTCTAGTAAAGAGGATGAGATCTTTCCTGTGCAAACTCTCCCTGTTGTTTCAGCCTAAGGATCCTACTGGGAAGGGATGGAAATGGTGGTTTAAGGGGAGAAAGGACCCGAGTCCCGTCTCAGGCAGTGAAACCCAGGAACCAAAGGGGAAGGGGAAAGGGGACATTCTGAAGTTTAGGGGTCCGCTGGGCCAGCCTGCTGTCTCCCTGCTGTTGCTCCAGCCCCGAAGCTGTGGAGGGCAGGGGGTCCTGAGCCGCTCCCTTACCTGCACACTAAGAAGTGCAGTGATCACCGAGAATAAAAATGTGCGTGTCCTTGCCAGGGGAGAGAGAACCGTTTCTGGAAGTTATGGAATAAACCAGTCAATCTAGAGAGAGCTGCCCCCTGGACTCCCAGCCCAGGTGGAGGCCTGGGCAGAAACCCTTCACTTCCCCCCACAACCGAAACGAGGACAACAACCAGTTTGAAAGCAGAAACAACCAGAACTGCCAGAAACCCGAACCATTGGAAGTCCGACCCCCGAGCAGTGGAAGCACAAACAGTCCACAGACGGGGGGGGGGGGGGGGGAGAGGCGGGGAGGGGCAGCGGGTGCACAGGGGAGCGGGCCAGGCGGGGGCCTGCACAGCAGGTGGTCCCACACTTGCGTGAGGATAAAGCAGAGGAACGACCGGGGAGTGGGTCACATCTGGCAAGGAGACGCACTCTGGACATGTGCACGGGGGACCCCAGCAGCCAGGGCTGCAGAGCAGGGCCACCCGCCCATGGGCTCCTGGGGAGGTTCCCCACTTGCTGCCAGGGGTGGAGGACACCTGTGAGGAGACCCAGAGGGAGGAGTCCACCCCCTCCCAGGCACCCCTGAGGCAGGCTCCAGACCTCCCCCGAGACGGCTGAGCTCCAGCCCCAGGGAGCGGCCCCACACGGTGCTGGTGTCCTGGCGGCCCCGCCACCGGAGGTCGGCCCACTGGCCCCGGGGCCCCTCTGCCCTGGAGTGACTGGCTCTGGGGCCTCTGCCTTGTAGGTCTGTGTCGGCTCCCCTGCCCAGCCCTGTGCCCGGGCCCACAGACTGAGACTCTGGGCCTGGGGTGGGTCACCCCCATTCTCGTGTGTGGTGTTACTGCTGCTGCTTGGTCCTGAGTGATGAGTGTTGTCACTAGGCTGGCGTGGGTTTGGCCCCGGGCAGCCATGCCCCCCCCACCCCGGCCTGACGGTGCTGCTTCTCTGGGCCTGCGGCTGGGGCCCAGCTGAGGCCGCGGCGGTCTGCAGGGGCCGGGGCTGCAGCCGGGGTCGTGCCGCACGGGTGCTCTCACCCTGTGCAGGATGCCTGGCACTCTCCACCCAGTGGCCGTCCACACCCGGCCCCCGCTGCTGCCCCACTCACGCGGTCGGACCACCCGCCCTGACGCGGGCTGCGCGTGTGAGACTGAAAACCATGGTTTCCACCCACACGTGCTCGAGACCCACTGAGGATGGATTCCGTGATGTGCATGGTTCCCGGCGGCAGTGAAACCCACGGACAAACACGTGTTAGGGTGTGAGGTGTTTTCTGCTTCTGTGCTTTCTGTGGAGGTCCTTCCTGGGGAGCCCCTGGAGGACCCCGGACAGACCTGGGGACAGGGACTGGGGCCGGGACAAGGGAAGGGAGGTGGGTCACCTCGCGGCTCAGGGGAGGCAAACCAGGACCATCGAGACAGGCCGGAGGGCCCCCCACTTCCTCCTGAGATTCCCACAAGCACCCATCAGTCATCCCTGCCACAGGGCCCCCGAGGTGGCCCCTCCCCCCCTTGTTGGGACTCTTCGGACTGTAACCTGCTGAGGTCCAGGAGGTTCCTCCAGGGCCTAAACCTGAAGGAAGGGGATGGGCTTGTGGTCTCTCCTCTTGCTCAGCACCAGGGTCTCTTGAACTTCAGAATCAAATAGGCCCCGTGACAACCACCATGGGTGGGGCTGGGGCAATCTGCAGGGGGTGGGGGTGGAGCACGGAGCTGGACAGCATATATCAGGGCCAGCGGGGAGGTGGGTGCAGATGCTGCGGCGCTGAAGGAGGCTGAGGCCAGCAGTGAGCACACGGCCAGTGCAGGTGGGAGGAGGCGGGGGAGGTGAGCAGGGGGTCAGCCAGAGAGGGCCAGGGCTGGGGAAGGGAGGCCTGAACCTCAACCTGGGACCCTCCACAGGCACCCGCCTCGTGGCACAGCATCCAGGAAGCATGAGAGGCCTCCATCTGGTCCTGCTGGCGGTCCTGCTGTGCTCGGACCACGGTGAGTGCCAGTGCTGACCGGACCTGTCCTGGGAGTGGGGGTGGGTCCTCAGTCCCCTGCTCCTGGGCCCTGAGGGGTCTGTGCTCCCTGCCCTGGAGGGTGGGCTCCCCGGGTCCTGGGCAGGGGCCTGGAGGCGGCTGCCCAGAGCCCAGACTCCAGTTCGGGTTGTGGTTGTGGTCGGCGGGAGTCTAAAGCCAGCCTTCCTGTCCTCTGAGCCTGGCCTGTGTCCCCACCCCACCCCAGTCCTGAGCCTACAGTGCTACTTCTGTCCTGGGGTCCAGACGATCACGCAGTGCTGGGTCATGACCTGTGGACAGGGACAGAACGTCTGCTTCAAGGGCTACAAGGTCACTACCTGGCAAGGTGGTGAGTTCCCTGCGCCCAGAGCGTGGGGCTGGGTTCAGGGGGTGTCATGGAAGGGGTGTGGGTGTGTCAGGGGCCAGGTCCCTGTCACCTGGGGCTGCTGCCTGTCCCTGCCTCTCCGCCCTCTGCACTGAGCAGCCTGCAGACGCCTCCAGGGGGAAGGGGAGGGGGCTCCCAGCTCATGGAGGGACGGCCAAGGGGAGCTGGTGACCACGGCCACCCCAACAGGGACAGAGGGGGCAAGAAGCTCCCACAGCAGGCACTTTTTCCTCCTGCAGGAGAGAACAGCGAGCTGAGAGGGGGTTGTTCCACTTCCTGTGAGGCGGTTTCCAAAGATGCTGAGAGTGTAAGCGGCTCCGGCCGAGAGCCAGGTCCACTGGGCGACCCATTACAGCACCTGGGTGCGCTGGCCCCCAAGTCTGAAGTGCGTGATGTGTCCTGTTGTAAGACGGACCTCTGTAATGGGGTGTCCGGGTCAGGGCAGAGCCTCTGGGCCCTCTCTGGGGGGCTCCTGCTCAGCCTGGGGCCAGCCTTGCTCTGGGCCCTGCTGTGAGGACCCGCCTCAGGCACAGAAAAGGGTGAGGGCGGCCGTGTCCACGCAGCACCCACGGGGCCCCACGGCAAGCTGGCTGTCCCACCCACACTCGCACGCTCAGACCTGGTAGCGCTCGGCCAAAGGGCTGAGCTGCCCTCCTCCCAGTGCAGGGGCCCAGAGACAGGGCGGCCCCCCTGCACCAACCCGGCTGTGCCCACAAGCCAGTCTGGTTTGCCAGCAGCGACCGTTCACCTCTGCCCCACGAGGCAGGGGCCACCTGCTGGGCAGGGGCCTCTAGGGGAGCCGTCCCACAGCCCCTCCTGCAAGTTCCCCAGTGTGCCCCCCGCAAAGAGATAATAAACTTGGCAGCCCCCGCCTGCTGTGCGTGTGCCACTCAGCCCGCCGGGGGCCGTGGGGGCTCCACACCCACTTCCACAGGAGGCTGGGCTCCCGCCCCATGTCAGGCCCAACCCCGAGGGCCTGGCAGGTTAGGAGGGGCCGTGCCTGAGGGAGCCCCCTCTGCAGCCCGTGGGGCGGCACCCACCCCTTCCCTGCAGCACCTCCTCCAGGCCGGCTCCCTGCCCTGCAGCCCCCGCCCCTGGGGGTGCCTGCTGTCCTGAGCCCCTGGGCCTGGAGGGCTGGGACGGGACGCCCTCCACAGGCCGTGAGGTCCGTTCCTCCCCCGGGTCATCGTTCTCCGCCTTCCCCTCTGCCCACCTGCACCCGCGAGCCCTTGCCTCCACCACGGGAGGGGTGGCCAGCGCCTCACCTCTCCCCAGGGCCTCCCCCCAAGTCTTCCCGGGGGAGAAGTCTCCCTCCACTCCCTGACACCCTGGGACTGAGGACACCTTGGGTGCGGGCCTAGGGCCCCCACGGAGACTGTCAGGGTAGGAAACTGAGGCGTCGAGAGGGGACGAGCTCCCACCCCGGGGTGCTGCCCTCACCCCTCGGTGGGCAGCTGGGAGGGGACCCCAAGTCCCAGCACAGGCTTCCTCGGAGGAGAAAGTGCGGACCAGGGGTCTCTCCCACCCGAGATGAAAGGGAGGCTCAGCCCCACCCCTAACACTGAGGCCCGTTCCCCCTCGCCCCAGGCTTTGGGGCAGCTGTGAAGAGGCGCAGGGCCTGGGGCGGGGACATGCCCCATGGGACGGCAGCTCTGGGGACAGGAAATCCGGAAGCTCCTGCATCCCGGAGTGAACCCCACCTTCCTGCCAGGACTTTGGGCCCACACAAACCTCACCTGAGGGTCCCCCACAGCACAGACCCAGGCAGGGCCCTCGGACACTTGGTGAGCTGTGGGCACAGGCCTTCCTCCTCTGTCCTGCCTTCAGTGTCTGTCCTGCTGGCCCTGCCGCACAGCGGGGGGCAGGAGTCCCTCAGCCCCGCACCCCGCTCCCTTTTCCCTGCAATGGGGAGGTGCCCCCCTCCCCCCATGGCCCCGTGGCAGGTCCCACTGGAGGGAGGCGCACAGAGGGTCTGGGGTAGAGCCGTGCAGGTGTGGGGGTGGACGCATGTGCGTGGTGTGTGGTGTGCGTGGCGTGCCCACTCTGTGTGAGGTGTGTGCCGTGTGGGGGTGGGCAGTGTGTGCGTGCTGTGCGTGTGTGGGGCGGGGACACGGCACCAATGGAGCAGCCAGGGCTGGCACCCCGGGGGCCCCACCCTGGAGGCCCCCAGGATCCCCTTCCCAGACCGGCACCCTGGGTCCGTCCCTGGGTGGGTCCTGTCGGGAGCAGCTCGAGACGGGGGGGGGGGGGGGGCACCTGTGACTCTGCAGGCCACAGGGCATGGGGCTGGGGTGAGTGGGGTGGGGTGACTGCAGCCCCCCTAGAACAAGGGCACCTGGGGCAGGGAGTGCCCCCTTGCCGCTGTCCACAGGGAGAGCCCCAAGAATGAGGACAGAAGTCTTCCAGGAAGGGAGAACAACGACCAGAAAACAGATTCCACCCCCCAGTCATGGGGTCCTGCCCCCCCCAGCCCCCTCCCCCCAGGTCCCCTCCCCTTCCTGAGTGGGTTGCCCAGCACTTCTGAGAGTGCAGGGGCGGCCAGGGGAGGGCCAGGGTGGCTGCGGAAACCCCTGCTGTCCCCCTCTGTGAGCCAGACCTCGGTCACCCGAGGACCTGCACACACTGGGGAAGGGAGTGGGCAGCAGGGACTCCACTGTGACAGAGCAGGGGGCCCAGCCAGGATGGGGACGGAACAGGGTGCTCCAAGGTCTGGGACCCCAGGGGCTGCATGAGAGCTGTGTCCATGTCCGTGACCATGACCTCTGTGAGGGCGTCACACCCACAGGCAAATTGCTGTGGGGAGAAATAAAACTGAGGCCCAAACCTCCACCCGGGCCGGTGTGGCTCGGTGGAGTAAGCACCGTCCTGTGCCTCAAGGTGTTGCCTGTTGGACTCCCCGACAGGGCACACGCCGGGCTGGTGGGCCAGGTCCCCAGTACCGGGTGCCAGAGGGTCAGCCTCACCGGATGTTTGTCTCCCTTCCTTTCCCCCTCCCTTCCCCTCTGTCTAAAAAGAAGGAAAGAATAAAAGATCTCCTGCCAACCCAGAAAACCTCTCCACTCGCCCACTGTGTTATTCAATCAGCACTAAAGCAGGTGAGGGCCTCCCAGGCCAGGGGCCTGGAGGTCCCCATGATGGGCAGCAACCAGGGGGCCACCTGCAGCACTCTGGGGCCCCCGCAGAACTCCCCCAGCCTCCAGGGCGGGGCCCTGGCAGCACCACTGGACACAAGCAGTGCCTAGGAAACCCACCTGTAGAAAAGGTTGAAATGTGTCCCAAAGGGGCAGACAGGAACCTCACAGTGACAGCCTTTCTGAAGGGAGGAGGGAGGGGGGAGGGAAGGGGGAGGGATGTTACTCCCTGCACTCACTCATTCCTTCATTCAACATTCATTCATCATTCATTCATCCACTCATTTGTTCACTCATTCACTCCTTCACTCATTCATTCATCCACTCACTCACTCATTCCTTCACTCTCTCACTCACTCACTCTCTCTCACACCCACTCGCTCCCTCAGCAAAGGTGTGCTCTCCACCCAGGACTCCTGTCCCAGCTCACCTGGCCTGTCTCTGCCCCCCTCTGCCTTGCCCCATCTGAGTGCCTGTCCCAGGGTCCATCCAGAAGACCTCCCGCACCCCTGCACCATGCAGGCTCTTTGCCTGAGACACCCCACAGCTCAGGGACACCCGGAATTTGACCAGCATCTGTCAGGGTGCAGCTGGCCCCTGGTGTGGCCCCACCTGGGCCTGAGGCGGTCAGGGCAGCAGGTGGTTCCCCGAGGGATGCAGGGGCTCCTGAGGCAGGGGGACAGCCTGACAGGCACGTGGGGGCAGCCTGCCTCCCGGCTGCCTCTCACGCTCCTGTGCACGTGAGTGCAGGCCCACTAGAGTGAGACATCTCCTCAGCTCAGGGGCAGCTTGGTGAACACAGGAGGGTCCTAGGGGTGGGTGTCTCTCAGAGACCCCTGCATTGGGCTGTGGAGACCCATGGAGCCACCTGCCACTCCACACAGGGGAGAGGGCCCAGGTGGGGGGGGGTCAGATCCTCCCTCCATGGCCCAGACCACTCGTGCATTCAGCATGCAACTCCCGTCTGCCACTTGAGGCTGCTCCCACAGTGGAAGCCCTTCCAGTCTTGGCAGGGAGTCCTGAGAAGTCACCCCAAGGATTAAAGTCCTGGACTGGGGGCTCCTGTGTTGCTTTCAGGACCGTGGACTGTGAGATGGACTCAGTGGCTTCCGATTCATCTTCTTAAATACAGGAGAGAGTGGGAATGAGGTGACCGGGGTAGGATAGAAAAATACGGAGTAACAGCCCTGGCTGGTGTAGCTCAGTGAACTGGGCGCTGGCCTACAAACCAAAGAGTTGCTGGTTGGATTCCCAGTCAGGGCACAGGTCTTAGCTGTGTGCTGGGTCCCCAGTAGGGGGCACCCAAGAGGCAACCACACGCTCATGTTTCTCTCCCTCTCTCTCTCTCCCCTTTCCCCTTTTCCTAGAAATAAAGAAATGACGTGTTCAAAAACTAAAAAAAAAAATACCGAGTAACAATGTACATATGTTGTTCATGCTAAAAAAATTCATTTCTTACAGGGTGTTTCCTCTGGCCCAGGTGGGCCCCGCCCACAGCCTGAGCCCCGCCCACCCTGCAGGCAGAACTGGGTCCAGGGGCCCAGGCCGAGGCAGAATCCGCTTGTGGGGGACTCAGGGGACACCCCAGCACAGCCAGACTCTTAAGGCCACGAGGCAGGCGGGACATGAAACGTTGTTACCACAAAGCCGCTGTAAAACTTCCATCACCCCTTCCCCTGCAGGGAGATTTATGACACCACCACCGCCCCCCCCCCGCCCCGCCCCTTCCCACCAGCCCTGAGCGGAAGGATGTCTGCCCTCTGCTCCCAGGGTCCCCTGGCCATGCCACCCCGCTGCTCTGAAGCCCCAAGTTCACCCCGCCCCACCCCTGGCTTCTGCCCTCCCGCCTTGCAGGGGCCGGGCCCTGCTGCTCAGCCAGAAGGCTCTACCCTCTTCTGGACCCCCCTCGTCTTCCGTGGGTCCCCCCGCCAGTATGTTCCCTGCACCTCGCACTGTCCTTTGGTGTCAGCCGGGCCCGGGGGAGAGGATGCCCTCAGTGTCTGGGACTTTGGGAACTGGCTCGCCCGTTGCCTACCTCCTCTGCTCCTGGGTGGACCGGCCAGGGCCACTCAGCCTGCACCAGGGTGCTACTCGCACGTTGGCCTCCAGAGGGCGCGCGAAGGCCGCGGGAAGGGGACTGGCACCAGGGACAAGGGCGCAGGCCCCGCCCTCAGGCGGGGAGCGGGGAGGGTTCTCGGCGAGGCCTCCAGGGCCAGGGAAAGCAAGGGGAGAGCTGAGAACCTGGGGACGGGTGCGATCTGGAAGACCACTGCCTGCGGGGGTGCGGGGGTGCGGGGCTGTGCCTAGGAGCTCGGCGTCCCCAGGCATCACCCGACACCTCGCCTCCCCCCAAGGGACGCTATTTAAGGGAGCCCCGCCCCGTGTCCCCAACTATCACCCCCCAGAGCTGGCCTCCGGGTCGCCACCTGCCGTTCCCAGATCGCTCTTAACCAGGAGAAACGCACAAGGGAGGTCTCCGCGCTCCCGTCCCTTAAGGTCCCACTAGGTCAACCCCTCATCTAGGGAAAGGGGTCTGTGCTGTCTGGAGACCCCGGCGGACGGGAGCCTGCGGTCCGCTCCTCTCAGAGAGCCGTCCCGGGGGTGCGGGCTTCAGAGCCGTCCTCCCCTGACTGGGCGTCCCAGGCCCCCTGCACCCGCCGGCCACAGGCAGCTCTGGGGAGGCCGGGCCCGTGCACACGGGCCAGTGAAGGAGCCGGGGCGCCGGCCCCCCATCGCCGAGCCCCTGCACACTGGCGCTGAGGCTCGCGGTCCCCACAGCGCCGTCCCTCTCGCCAGGCGCATCCCCACTCAGATGCCGTCGCCCAGCTATTTACTGATCACCAAGTGCCCGCCAGGCAGGGTTGGAAGCTGGGCAGATGCCCACGGCTCCATGGCAGGAGGAGGAGGGCCTCCCCAGGTCGGCACCCAGCACAGAGGGGAGGGCACAGGCCTGGGAGGCTGGAAGGGGAGTCCCTGTTCCTGGACTGGGTGCCCTGGGGTGAGTGTGGGTTCCAGGAGGGGCCTGAGGCCCCTGTGTGTGGGGCAGGGGCTGGGGGCTCCCAGCAGCACTTGGGACAGTGATCTGAGAGAGGGAGGCAGGGCCAGCCTGAGAGGAGGGTGCTGAGGCTTTCAGAGGGAGAACTGGGCCCAGGCAGGTTAGGCAGGGAGTTCAAGGTCACACGGTGGGCACCACCTCACCAGCTCCTCAGACTGCTCCCCTGCTCACTGAGCTGCCCCCATGGCCACCCCCCCAGCTAGAGCTCAGGCCAGCACCAGGTCCAGGGTCCCTGCCCAACCAAGAGACACAGGCAAGGGAGAGAAGTTTAGGGGCCAAGGGGTCATTCCAGGGCCTCCTGGACCAGCCTGGACAGCATGGGGACCCAGGAGCCGGCCACTTGTGGAGGGCAGTAGGTGCTGACACCAGGCAGATCCTTGGTGGGGCTGGGGGCATGGGGGTTGGGTCAAGGGAGGTCTGGGCCCTTTGCAGCCTGGGGGACACCTGCTCCTAGGAAGTGTGCATATGGGAGGACAGTTAGCCAAGACCAGGGCCACCTCCACCCACAGGGCCCGGGGCTGTGGGACAAAGTGGGGCAGGAAAAGCGAGAAGCACTCCCTGTGCAGGGACAGCCAGCAGAAAGTGGGCAGTTCCTTCTCACAGCCAAAGCATGTGGTAAGTGCAGAGCTTCCTGGGGCGGGGCTAAAGGAGAGGAGGGACCCCCTCCCAGAGGCTGGCCTCAGAGACCCAGGGTGGGTTGGGTGGTGTCTGTGGCCCTCCCACTGCCCAGCCCCTCCTCCCTGGGACACCCTGTGGCCCACACAGAGCCATGCCTTCAGGCTCCAGGGAAAACACCCCTGAAGCTTTCCTAGGCCCACTGTCCCCTGTTTCTGTCATTCAGGGTCACAGAAGACCACACTGGGAGCTGACCTGGACCCCAGCCTCTGAAGACACACTCACACACACACTCACTCACACACACTTGCCTAGGTAGGGCCCTCACAAGGCACCTAATGTGCTCCGAGACCTGGCTTACAGGATGGCCAGAGGGTCGGTCTTCTCACCCAGGCCCATCCTGGCACCCTGCCTGCCTGCCTCAGCCCTCCCCCTCCCCTCATGTCCACTCCCCTCACCACCTTGTCACTCTCTCTGTGGCACAGCCAACACCCAGGAGGGCTGAGGGAAAGGCTGAGGTGTGACAGCTCTCTACAGGTCCTGTGCTGTGAGTGTGAGGGCTGAGTCCCTGGGCACAGGCACGTGACCTGGACTTACAGACCCGTGGGGGGGGCCCTGAGGGGAGGAGGGCACCACCGTGGACTCAAGGAGGGGAGGGCCCTGACCACAGGCTCAGCTGCCCCAACCTTGCTGGTCCCGGCCTCCAGACCAGAAAAGAATGTGTCTGTGAGTTATGAAATACACTTGTCAATCTAAACAACACTAATTTCTTTTCTTTGTCACCAAAAGTGGAAAATTCTCATTAACTTGGGAAACAATACATGCTATTTGTAATAAAAGGGGTCAGTCATGGTGCACAAGTGAAAAAGCCAAAAGCTCCCTTTGATTTTCCAAAACCAACTGTAATTGGCCAACAGAAACCACAGGCACAATCGCACAGTGGGAACAAATTAATTGTTTCCTGCTCTGATATTCTTTTCTTTGTCATTCTGATTGTTGTTTTGAAATGTTGTTACAGAAAAAGCAAATTCCTTGCTGTGGCTGGCATAGCTCAGTGGATTGAGCGTGGGCTGGAACCAAAGCATCAGAGGTTCAGTTCCCAGTCAGGGCACATGCCTGGGGTGCAGGCCACAGCTCCCAGCAACTGCACATTGATGTTTCTCTTTCTCTCTCTGTTTCTCCTTCCCTTCCCTCTCTAAAAATAAATAAATAAAATCTTTAAAAAAAGAAAGAAAAAAATAAAAAGCAAATTCCTTTCTCGATTTCACCGTGATCAGGTCTATAAGTGTGTCATTTTGAGTATTTCTTTCTCATTTAGAGACAGTCATTGTTTCACTCTGATGCATTTGAAAAAAAATGTTACATCTTCAGAAAGGTCTGTGGAAAGGACTCTGCCTTATTCCAAAATATGGCTTTCTGAGAATAACTTTTCAGATTATTTCCCTGAAAGAAGTCGGTGTTTGGGGGGCTCTGGAGAAGGACTGAATTCACAGAGATACTGGGAAATAATCAGGGTAAACAGGAATCAATAGTGGGACTGAATGAACTGGGGATAATTACTGTTGTTGTGGCTTTGTTCTAAATATTGCTGAGTTTTGCACTGGTTTTCATCCAGTCATCTGGTAAATTCCACCCATGTTGAAGCAGTTACCTTTCTCTCCCTGCTGGATCCCTCCAGAATTTGGAAACTGATCCTGAGAGAGTAGTCTTATTTTCATGGCAGTAGGTTCTCTCATGTATTCAATAGGAATCTGATTTTCTTCACTTCCAGTTGTGGACTTGTTCAGCAAGACTTTGACTGGAATGTCATGTCCCTCTCAGACTCGGGATGTCAACCAAATCCTTTAAAGATGAAAGACTGGAGGTGATAAAGGCCCCTTGGAGACACAGCCTGGTGCTGATTCACAAGGTTCATGGCGGCCTTTCAGGTAAGGAGCAAAGGCTGCTTTCCTGGGAGGCAGCAGGGAAGATGCTACCCAGGACACTTTGGGGACCTGGAGAACTTAAGGAACTGACCCATAACAGTAGGTACTGCAGGCAAAGTCGGGTGGCAACTGAGTAGCTTGGCTTCTCTTCCTTGTGGGGCTAACTCAAGTTCAGTATGAAAATTCCTGGTAGCATTGCTGCAAAGTAGACTTAATGAAGCCCACATGACCAATTGCTGTTCCTGTTGTGCTCACGCAAATAATCAGACCAATTGAAACTGGACTTCCTGCAGTACATGAGTTGGTCTTCATTTGGCTCTTTGATGAAAGTGAGGATGATTTAGGAGAAAAAACTGTGTTTAAACAAAATCTGTGGTGCACAGTTATAGGAGACTGTTCTGCCTGGCGTGGGCCCAGCTCCCAATGGGAGATGCACAGGACCCACACCCATGGGTAGGTTCTCCCGTGGAAAATCAGGCCTGCAATGTACCTAGAGTGCTATGAGACTTGCTTTTGCTAAAACTTTCTCACGCTGAATTGAGGCAGCAAACATTTACTGCAAAGTAACTTCCTAAAACCCATGCTAAACTTTCCAAGAACCAGTGTAACCTCTTGAACCACTTTTGCCTTTTCATGTGCAAATATCCTGTTTCTGTGATGTGATTAGCAACATCCTCTCCTTTGTTTTGTGTGAAAGGGAACCACCTAAAGCAAGCCAGTGCATAGTAAATGAGGTCCTTCCTGCAATGTGCCCAGAAAGAATAAAAGCTCACCAAAGCAAGGGCTGAGGCTTTGGGCTCCTCTTGAGAGAAAAGTCGCCCACCCTTTTTCTCCACAGGACTCGGCAGTCCCTGTGAAATTCTTTTGTCTCAGCTACAATGCTGTGGACCCCCTCACCAAGGTCTGAGACACACAGATATGGACATGAGACTCGAATCTTGTGACTTGACTGTAAAACTTTATTTTTCCCTTAAGAATGAGATTCAGGGTTCATTCTCCTAACTTTTGGAAATATTTGGGCTACAGCACTAACTTTCACAGAAAAGGAAGGAGAATTGAGAGTGGAGGTTTGAAACAGTGAAGGTTGTCATGCTGGGAAGTTGGAACCCGCCCCACCATTCTTCTGACATTGTAGCTGTGAGGGCCGGCACTCACCACTGTGCAGCTCGTACATGCACGGCCTGTTTGCATAACAATCCGAGGAAGTAATGGCTCAAAAGGCACAGACTCTGATCTTGAAGCACCTCGGCTCCAGGAGATTTGCTAACCTTCCCCCATGGAGGCTGGGGTGACACACTCCAGGTCATCACGGGCCTTCTCAGAATGCACTGTGCTCACCTGCCTGTGGAGAAGCTTTCAACCCCTGCCTCCATCTCTTCCTTCTGTTCCCCCGTCCTCCTTCCAAAACTGCTGCCCCCATGAGAGGTGGACATGGGCTCTGAGATGTGAGTCTCCTGTCTTCCAGGTGGCCAGCACCTGCAACTAAACTACTTTCCTTTACATCAGCACCTTCCTCTTGAGAACCAGCTCTTGTAGGGGTGGTGGGCCTCTGGATCTGCTTCGGGTTCCCCTTTGTGGCGACTCCAGACGGGACCATGTGCACTCCCAGGGAGGCCCCGAGGGCCTTGGGGTGGGTGACCAGCTGCCTGTGACAGGCTGAGTCTGTGCATGGGAGGCACCTGGTTCCTCTTGCCAACACACGTACACATCAGCACGTCTATTAACGGGCAATCAGGGATAATTCCTGATCTGTTCCCAGGGAGGAGAACCGGCCTCACTGAGGTGGGGGGCAGTGAGGGGCACACATTCAGGGCAAAGCAGGGTGGCACAAGGAAAGGCTGCTGAAGGCCAGCGTGGTAAGCCCCCGGGTGGCCAGAGGCCAGAGAGCCAAGGGCCCCAAAGCTGCGAGCCCTTTGTCCTGAGGATGCATAGAGTGGGTGGGGTGGGGGTTAAAAGGGTTCATGCTGGGTGGCAGGTAGGCAGGGTGCCAGCTTTCCCTGGGGACAAAGCAGTTTCAAAGGCTTCCTCCCCACATAACGGGGACGATGCCCAGAGTTTCCAGGGCTCCCTCCCCCAGGCTGAGCTCGTGTTTCTGGCAAGGCTGGAGCACCTGTCAGGCCGAGGGACCAGGCTCTGGATGGCGGAGTCAGTGGGAGAGACAGGTCTCCCCCCTCCCTCCCTGGGTTCACTGTTCACTCCCGCTCGGTGCTGGAAGGCTCTCCTGGCCACCAGGATGCTGGACGCTGGTCGGCACAGCAGGGCAGCCTCAGGGTGCGCCCTGTGCCGCCTCCTGCCTCTGCCCCCTTGCAGGGGTCTCGGGAATTGCCCAGTTCTTCATCTTGGGGGCTCTCCCTGCTCTCCCGCTGAGGCATGAGCCTCCTGGAAACCCTTTGTTGGTGAAGGAATCGGGTCTCTGGGGAGTTGATGGGCTCCAGTCTGGGGAGTGGATGGGGATGGACTCCAAGCTTAAAGGTTGTGTTTTTATTTGGGATCTTCTTGTCCCCGGGCGCCATGTGGGGGAAGGGATGGTGGGAAGTTTACAACGGCTTTGTGGTAACAACCTTCAATGTCCCGCCTGCCTCGAGGCGCTTTGACCTTGTCACCTGTCTGCTGCCTTAAGGGTCTGGCAACACCGGGGAGTCCCCCTGAGACCCCCACACCCCGATCCTGCCTCGGCCTGGGCCCCTGGACCCAGTTTTCTCTGCCGGGTGGGTGGGGCTCAGGCTGGGGGCGGGGCTGGCCTGGGCCAGAGGAAACACCCTGTAAGAAATGAATTTTTTAGTATGCACAAGATATGTACATTGTTACTCGGTATTTTTCTTTTTTAGTTTTTAACACTTCATTTCTTTATTTCTAGGAAAAGGGGAAAGGGGAGAGAGAGGGAGAGAAACATGAGCGTGTGGTTGCCTCTTGGGTGCCCCCTACTGGGGACCCAGCACACAGCTAAGGCCTGTGCCCTGACTGGGAATCCAACCAGCAACTCTCTGGTTGGTTTGTAGGCCAGCACCCAGTTCACTGAGCCACACCAGCCAGGGCTGTTACTCCGTATTTTTCTATCCTACCCCGGTCACCTCATTCCCACTCTCTCCTGTATTTAAGAAGATGAATCGGAAGCCACTGAGTCCATCTCACCGTCCACGGTCCTGAAAGCAACACAGGAGCCCCCAGTCCAGGACTTTAATCCTTGGGGTGACTTCTCAGGACTCCCTGCCGAGACTGGAAGGGCTTCCACTGTAAGAACAGCCTCAAGTGGCAGACGGGAGTTGCATGCTGCATGCACGAGTGGTCTGGGCCATGGAGGGAGGATCTGACCACCCACCACCCGGGCCCTCTCCCCTGTGTGGAGTGGCGGGTGGCCCCATGGATCACCACAGCCCCATGTGGGGGTCTCCGAGAGACACCCACCCCTAGGACCCTCCTGTGTTCACCAGCCTGCCCCTGAGCTGAGATGTGTCACACGAGTGGGCCTGCACACGCGTGCACAGGAGCGTGAGGGGCAGCCGGGAGGCAGGCTGCCCCCGGGTGCCTGTCAGGCTCTCCCCTTCCCTCAGGATCCCCTGCATCCCTCGGGGAACCACCTGTTGCCCCGACCGCCGTCAGGCCCAGGTGGGGCCACAGCAGGGGGCAGATGCACACTGGCAGACGCTGGTCAAATTCCGGGTGTCTGAGAGCTGTGGGGTGTCTAAGGCAACGAGCCAGCATGGTGCAGGGGTGGGGGAGGCCTTCTGGATGGACAGGTGGGTGGGCACTGAAGATGGGGCAAGGCAGAGGGGGGCAGGGACAGGCCAGGTGAGCTGGGACAGGAGTCCTGGGTGGAGAACACTCCTTTGCTGAGGGAGTGAGTGGGTGAGTGAGTGAGTGCAGGGAGGAACATCCCTCCCCCCTCCCTCCGCCCTTCAGAAAGGCTGTCACTGTGAGGTTCCTCTCTGCCCCTTTGGCACACATTTCAACCTTTTCTACAGGTGGGTTTCCTAGGCACTGCTTGTGTCCAGTGGCGTTGCCAGGGCCTCGCCCTGGAGGCTGGTGGAGTTCTGCGGGGGCCCCAGAGTGCTGCAGGTGGCCCCCTGGTTGCTGCCCATCATGGGGACCTCCTGGCCCCTGGCATGGGAGGCCCTCACCTGCTTTAGTGCTGACTCAATAACACAGTGGGCAGGTGGAGAGGCTTTCTGGGTTGGCAGAAGATCTTTTATTCTTTCCTTCTTTTTAGATAGAGGGGAAGGGAGGGGGAAAGGAAGAGAGAGAAACATCCGGTGAGGCTGACCCTCTGGCACCCGGTACTGGGGACCTGGCCCACCCCGCAGGTGTGTGCCCTGTCGGGGAGTCCAACAGGCAACACCTTGATGCACAGGACGGTGCTCACTCCACCGAGCCACACCGGCCAGGGTGGAGGTTTGGGCCTCAGTTATATTTCTCCCCACAGCAATTTGCCTGTGGGTGTGACGCCCTCACAGAGGTCATGGTCACGGACATGGTCACAGCTCTCACTGCAGCCCCTGGGGTCCCAGACCTTGGAGCACCCTGTTCCCTCCCCATCCTGGCTGGGCCCCCTGCTCTGTCACAGTGGAGTCCCTGCTGCCCACTCCCTTCCCCAGTGTGTGCAGGTCCTCGGGTGACCGAGGTCTGGCTCATAGGGGGGACAGCAGGGGTTTCAGCAGCCACCCCGGCCCTCCCCTGGGTGCCCCTCCACTCCCAGAAGTGCTGGGCAACCCACTCAGGAAGGGAGGGGACCTGGGGGGAGGGGGCTGGGGGGGGGGCAGAACCCCATGACTGGGGGGTGGAATCTGTTTTCTGGTCGTTGTTCTCCCTTCCTGGAAGACTTCTGTCCTCATTCTTGGGGCTCTCCCTGTGGACAGCCGGGGAAGGGGGGACTCCCTGCCCCAGGTGCCCTTGTTCTAGGGGGGCTGCAGTCACCCCACCCCACTCACCCCAGCCCCATGCCCTGTGGCCTGCAGAGTCACAGGTGCCCCCCCCCCCCCGTCTCGAGCTGCTCCCGACAGGACCCACCCAGGGACGGACCCAGGGTGCCGGTCTGGGAAGGGGATCCTGGGGGCCTCCAGGGTGGGGCCCACTGGGTGCCAGCCCTGGCTGCTCCATTGGTGCCGTGTCCCCGCCCCGCACACGCACAGCACGCACACACTGCCCACCCCCACACGGCACACACCTCACACAGAGTGGGCACGCCACGCACACCACCCACCACGCACGTGCGTCCACCCCCACACCTGCACGGCTCTACCCCAGACCCTCTGTGCGCCTCCCTCCAGTGGGACCTGCAGTGGGTCGTCGGAGCAACGACGACCCGGGGGAGGAACGGACCTCACAGCCTGTGGCCCCCCTCCCCCCCATTGCAGGGAAAAGGGAGCAGGGTGCGGGGCTGAGGCACTCCTGCCCCCGCTGTGTGGCAGGGCCAGCAGGACAGACACTGAAGGCAGGACAGAGGAGGAAGACCTGTGCCCACAGCTCCCCAAGTGCCCGAGGGCCCTGCCTGGGTCTGTGCTGTGGGGTACCCTCAGGTGAGGTTTGTGTGGGGCCAAAGTCCTGGCAGGAAGGAGGGGGTTCATTCTGGGATGCAGGAGCTTCCAGATTTCCTGGCCCCAGAGCTGCCGTCCCACGGGGCACGGCCCCGCCCCAGGCCCTGCACCACTTCACAGCTGCCCCAAAGCCTGGGGCGAGGGGGAACGGGCCTCAGTGTTAGGGGTGGGGCTGAGCCTCCCTTTCAGTTCGGGTGGGAGAGGCCCCTGGTCCGCACTTGCTCCTCCGAGGAAGCCTGAGCTGGGACGTGGGGTCCCCTCCAACCTGCCAACTGAGGGGTGAGGGCAGCACCCCGGGGTGGGAGCTCGTCCCCTCTCGACGCCTCAGTTTCCCACCCTGACGGTCTCTGTGGGGGCCCTAGAGGCACACCCAGGACATCCTCAGCCCCAGGGTGTCAGGGAGTGGAGGGAGACTTCTCCCTCGGGAAGACGTGGGGGGGGGGCCCTGGGGAGAGGTGAGGCGCTGGCCACCCCACCCGTGGTGGGAGCAAGGGCTCGAGGGAGCAGGTGTGCAGAGGGGAAGACGGAGCAACGACGACCCAGGGGAGGAACGGACCTCACGGCCTGTGGAGGGCGTCCCGTCCCAGCCCTCCAGGCCCAGGGGCCCAGGTCAGCAGGCACCCCCAGGGGCGGGGGCTGCAGGGCAGGCAGCAGGCCTGGAGGAGGTGCTGCAGGGAAGGGGTGGGCACCTCCCCACGGGCTGCAGAGGGGGCTCCCCCGGGCCCGGCCCCTCCTAACCCGCCAGGCCCTCGGGGTTGGGGCCTGACATGGGGCGGGAGCCCAGCCTCCTGTGGAAGTGGGTGTGGAGCCCCCACGTCCCCTGGTGGGCTGAGTGGCACACGCACAGCAGGTGGGGGCTGCCAAGTTTATTATCTCTTTGCGGGGAGCACACTGGGGAACTTGCAGGAGGGGCTGTGGGGCGGCTCTCCCAGGGGCCCCTGCCCAGCAGGTGGTGCCTGCCTCGTGGGGCAGAGGTGAACGGTCGCTGCTGGCAAAGCAGACAGGCTTGTGGGCATAGCCGGGTCCGTGCAGGGGGGCCGCCCTGTCTCTGGGCCCTGCACTGGGAGGAGGGCAGCTCAGCCCTTTGGCCGAGCGCTCCCAGGTCTGAGCGGGCCAGTGTGGGTGGGACATCCAGCTTGCCGTGGGGCCCCGTGGGTGGTGCGTGGACACGGCCGCCCTCACCCTTTTCTGTGCCTGAGGCGGGTCCTCACAGCAGGGCCCAGAGCAACGCTGGCCCCAGGCTGAGCAGGAGGCCCCCAGCGAGGGCCCAGAGGCTGCGCCCTGGCCGGGACACCCCATTACAGAGGTCCTTCTCACAGCAAGACAGACTCTGCACATCAAACTTGGGGGCCGGCAAACCCAGTTGCTTGGATATGTTTGCCAGTAGACTTGGCCCTGGGCCTGAGCCGTACATTGTCTGCATCATGTAAGACACCTCCTCACAGGAAGGGGCACAACCCGCACTCTTCCCGCTGACCTTCCGTCCTGCAGGAGGAAAAAGTGCCTGCTGTGGGAGCTTCTGGTCCCTCTGTCCCTGTTGGGGTGGCCGTGGTCACCAGCTCCCCTTGGCCATCCCTCCATGAGCGGGGAGACCCCCCCCCCCGGAGGCCTCTGCAGGCTGCTCAGTGCAGAGGGCGGGGGGGCAGGGACAGGCAGCAGCCCCAGGTGACACGGACCTGGCCCCTGACACACCCACACCCCTTGCATGAGGCACCCTGAACCCACCCCACGCTCTGGGCACAGGGAACTCACCATCTGGCCAGGTGGTGATCACGGTGCCCTTGAAGCAGAAGTTCTGTCTCTGTCCACAGGTCATGACCCAGCACTGTGTGGCCATCTGGGCACCAGCACAGAGGTAGCACTGTAGGCTCAGGGCTGGGGCAGGGTGGGGACACAGGGCAGGCTCAGGGGACAGGAAGGCTGGCTTTAGATCCCCGCCGACCACAACCACAACCCGAACTGGAGCCCGGGCTCTGGGCAGCCGCCTCCAGGCCCCTGCTCAGGATCCGGGAGGCCCACCCTCCGGGGCCGGGAGCACAGACCCCTCAGGGCCCAGAAACAGGGGACTGAGGACACACCCCCACTCCCAGGACAGGTCCTGCCAGCACTGGCACTCACCGTGGTCCGAGCACAGCAGGACCGCCAGCAGGACCAGATGGAGGCCTCTCATGCTTCCTGGATGCTGTGCCACGAGGGGGGTGCCTGCGGGGGGGGGGGGGCCCAGGTTCAGGTTCTGGCCTCCCCTCCCCAGTCCTGACCCTCCCTGGCTGACCCCCTGCTCACCTCCCCCGCCTCCTCCCACCTGCACCGGCTGTGTGCTCACTGCTGGCCTCAGCCTCCTTCAGAGCAGCAGCATCTGCACCCACCTCCCGGTTGGCCCTCATATCTTCTGCCCTGCAGCCTATCGCACCCCCCTCTCCTGGGGAACGCCCTAGCCCCACCCATGGTGGTTGTCACTGGGCCTATTTGATCCTGAAGTTCAAGAGCCCCAGGTGCTGAGCAAGAGGACAGACAACAAGCCCATCCCCTTCCTTCAGGTTTAACCCCTGGAGGAACCTCCTGGACCTCAGCAGGTTACAGTCAGAAGAGTCCCAACAAGGGGGGGAGGGGCCATCTCAGGGGCCATGTGGCAGGGATGACTGATTAGTGTTTGTGGGAATCTCAGGAGGAAGTGGGGGGCCCTCCCGCCTGTCTCAGTGGTCCTGGTTTGCCTCCCCTGAGCCGTGCGGTGACCCACCTCCCTTCCGTTGTCACGGACCCAGTCCCTGTCCACAGGTCTGCCCTGGGTCCTCAAGGGGCTCCCCAGGAAGGACCTCCACAGAAAGCACAGAAGCAGAAAACACCTCACACGCTAACACGTGTTTGTCCGTGGGTTTCACTGTCGCCGGGAACCATGCATGTCACGGAATCCATCCTCAGTGGGTCTCGAGCACGTGTGGGTGGAAACCATGATTTTCAGTCTCACACGCCCAGCCCGCACCTCAGGGCGGGTGGTCCGACCACGGTGAGTGGGGCAGCAGTGGGGGGGCTGGGTGTGGATGGCCAATGGGTGGGGCGCGCCATGGCGGTCCAGCACCAGGTGAACAGCACCCGTGCGCATGACCCCGGCTGCAGCCCCCAAGCCCCTGCCGAACCGCCGCGGCCTCAGCTGGGCCCCAGTGGAAGCCCAGAGAAGCAGCACCATCAGGCGGGGGGGGCGGGGGGGCATGGCTGCCGGGGCCAAACCCACGCCAGCCTAGTGACAACACTCATCACTCAGGACCAAGCAGCAGCAGTAACACCACACACGAGAATGGGGGTGACCCACCCCAGGCCCAGAGTCCTCAGTCTGTGGCCCGGGCACAGGGCTGGCAGGGGAGCCGACACAGACCTACAAGGCAGAGGCCCCAGAGCCAGTCACTCCAGGGCAGAGGGCCCCGGGGCCAGTGGGCCGACCTCCGGTGGCGGGGCCGCCAGGACACCAGCACCGTGTGGGGCCGCTCCCTAGGGCTGGAGCTCAGCCGTCTCGGGGGAGGTCTGGAGCCTGCCTCAGGGGTGCCTGGGATGGGGTGGACTCCTCCCTCTGGGTCTCCTCACAGGTGTCCTCCACCCCTGGCAGCAAGTGGGGAACCTCCCCAGGAGCCCATGGGCGGGTGGCCCTGCTCTGCAGCCCTGGCTGCTGGGGTCCCCCGTGCACATGTCCAGAGTTGCGTCTCCTTGCCAGATGTGACCTCACTCCCAGGTCGTTCCTCTGCTTTATCCTCACGCAAGTGTGGGACCACCTGCTGTGCAGGCCCCCGCCTGGCCCGCTCCCCTGTGCACCCACTGCCCCTCCCCGCCTCTCCCCCAGTCTGTGGACTGTTTGTGCTTCCACTCCTCGGGGGTCGGACTTCCAGCAGTTGAGGTTTCTGGCAGTTCTGGTTGTTTCTGTTTTCAAACTGGTTGTTGTCCTCTTTTCGGTTGTGGGGGGAAGTGAAGGGTTTCTGCCCAGGCCTCCACCTGGGCTGGGAGTCCAGGGGGCAGCTCTGTCTAGATTGACAGGTTTTATTCCATAACTTCCAGAAACAGCTTCTCTCTCCCCCAGCAAGGACACGCACATTTTTATTCTCGGTGATCACTGCTACTTCTTAGTGTGCATGGTAAGGGAGCGGCTCAGGACCCCCCTGCCCTCCACAGCTTCGGGGCTGGAGCAACAGCAGGGAGACAGCAGGCTGGCCCAGCGGACCCCTAAACTTCAGAATGTCCCCTTTCCCCTTCCCCTTTGGTTCCTGGGTTTCACTGCTGGAGACGGGACTGCGGGTCCTTTCTCCCTATTAAACCACCATTTCCATCCCTTCCCAGTAGGATCCTTAGGCTGAAACAACAGGGAGAGTTTGCACAGGAAAGATCTCATCCTCTTTACTAGACCCTGACCTTCAGCAAAACTGTTCCACGTTGAGACCCGCCATCCTTTCAAAAACAGACACAGATACACAATCTTAAGCAAAGACAAAGTTCAAAGACACAAGCAGTCCTCAAACTCAATCCTCTTCAAGAAGGGACTGGAACACCAGCCTTAGATTCTGTAATATTTTACTTTTACTTATTTTTTAGACAGAGAGGAAAGGAGGGAGAGGAGAGAGACATGGGTGTGGGAGAGAGGTACACCCACACGCTGCCTCCCGCTCACCTGCAGTGGGGGCCGGGCCCACCACCCAGCATGTGTCCTGGCTGGGAATCGAACCCCTGACCTGTGAGCTGGCAGGCCAGCACTCAGTCCACTGAAACCAGAGCTGCCAGGGGAAAGCCTTAGCATCTTATCTCACACCCCGTGGCACCGCCAACCACCCTGACGAGGTCCAAGTGGCAGAGAGCAGAAGATTCCTGGTGGATTGCAAACAGCAAAGACCAGGTCAAGCCTCTGAAAGGAGAGAAAGCCGCCAACGAATACTGAAACCCGACACACAGAGGAGAGCTCCTGAAACGAAACTGACTTCCTCCGGGGAGAAAGGGAAAATGAAACTGGGAGTCCTGGCTGGTGAGTCAGTGGGTTGAGCAACAGACTGTGACCTGAAAGGCCACCTGTCCCCCACTCAGGGGCCATGCCTGGGTCGTAGTGCTGTGTGCCAGGTCGGGAGCATGGGGGCATGGGCAAGATCCCTGATGAAGGCTCTGTGTCACATGATGTTTCTCTCCCTGTCTCCCTCCTCCCCCTTGAGTCCCTGCACAATGTCGGCAACATTGCTACAAAGTAGACTTAAAGAAGCCCACATGACCACTTGCTGTCCTGTTGTGCTCACCTAATAATCAGGCCAATTGAAACTGGGACTTCCGACTTCCAGCAAGATGGAGGCATAGGTGGATGCACCGTACCTCCACGCACAACCAAGATTAGAACCACAACAACTTAGAGCCAGAATAACACCTGAATGACAGAGAATTTATCTGAATGGAAGTCTGACAGCCAAGAAGCTGAAGTAGACTCGTTCATCCAGGACCAGTACGAGGGGACAGAGCGAGGAGCCAGAAGGGCGCGGGTTGGCGGCGCTTGGAGATCCGGGGGGAACTTGGCACGAACTTGGCCCGCAAAGCCATCCGGAGCACGCAAGAACAAAGAGGTGGACCCTGAGTACGCAAGCAGCGGCTTGCCGACCCAGTGAGCAGTCGGTTGCGGACCAGCCAGAGCTCACAACCCAGGATCCCAGAGAAGGGACTGAGATCCCAGGAGAACGGAACTACCGCCATTATTCCCTCCCGCCCCCACTCCTGACCCCCCCCCCCTCACATATAACGTCACAATCTAGCGACTGGGGTGCCCAGCCCCGGTGAACACCTAAGGCTCAGCTCCTCACTGTAAGAAGGGCGACCAGACAAAAAAAAAAAAAAGGAGGAACAGGGAGAGATATGTGTCCAACAGAGGAACAAATCAGTGCCTCAGAACTCATCCTTTTGAGCGACCAAGAAATACCCAATCTATCAGATGCACAGTTCAAAACACTGGTGATCAGAAAGCTCACGGAATTGGTTGATTTTGGGGCAAATTAGATGAAAAAATGCACGTTACCATAAAAGAGATGAAGGAAGAGTGCACGGAGAGCCAATAGTAAAGGCAAGGAAACTGGGTCTCAAAACAATAGAGTGGACCAGAAGAAAGAAATGAACCAACCAAGCAGGAAAGAATGAAGAAATAAGAATTCAAAAAAAACAAGGAGAAGCTTAGGAGCCTCCAGGACATCTTTAAAACGTTCCAACATCCGATTGTAAGGGGTACCAGAAGGGGAAGAGGAAAAGCAACAGATTGAACATGTATTTGAAACAAATAGTAAAGGAGAACTTCCCATTCCTGGCAAAGGAAACAGACTTCCAGGAAATGTAGGAAGCTCAGAGAGCCCCAAGAACTTGGACCCAAGAAGAAACACACCAAGGCACATCATCATTACATTAGCCAAAGTAAAATGAAGGATAGAATCCTAGAAGCAGCAAGAGAGAAGGGGACAGTCAACCTACAAAGGAGTTCCCATCAGACTGTCAGCTGATTTCTCCAAAGAGACCTTAGCAGGCAAGAAGGGCTGGAAAGAAGTATTCCAAGTCATGAAGGGCAAGGACCTACATCCAAGATTGCTCTACCCAGCAAAGCTTTCACTTAGAATGGAAGGACAGATAAAGTGCTTCTCAGATAAGGTCAAGTTAAAGGAGTTCATCATCACCAAGCCCTTATTTTATGAAATGTTAAAGGGACTTGTCTAAGAAAAGAAGATAAAGAAAAACATGTGTATAGTCAAAGGACAGCAAACTCCAATTATTAACAATCAGACCTAAAGCAAAACCAAAAGAACTCAGCAAACAACTAGAACAGGAACAGAAACCACAGAAACAGAGATCACATGGAGGCTTAGCAACAGGGGGTGGGAGGAGGAGAGAGGGGGAAAAAGGTACAGAGAATAAGTAGCATAGATTGTAGGTTGAAAATAGATGGGGCAGGGTAAGAATAGTATGGGAATCTAGAAGCTAAAGAACTTATAAGTATGACACATGGACATGACTAGGGGGGATATGGGTGGGAGAGGGTGTACAGGGTGGAGGGGACTGAAGGGGGGAACACGGGACAACTGTAATAGCATAATCAATAATAAAATATATTTTAAAAAAAGAAATAGAAAGCAAAAAAAAAAAAAGAAAGAAAGAAATGCAGTGATCACCGAGAATAAAAATGTGTGTGTCCTTGCCAGGGGAGAGAGAACCGTTTCTGGAAGTTATGGAATAAACCAGTCAATCTAGACAGTGCTGCCCCCTGGACTCCCAGCCCAGGGGGAGGCCTGGGCAGAAACCCTTCACTTCCCCCCACAACCAAAACGAGGACAACAACCAATTTGAAAACAGAAACAACCAGAACTGCCAGAAACCCAACCTGCTGGAAGTCCGACCCCCGAGGAGTGGAAGCACAAACAGTCCACAGACAGGGGGAGAGGCGGGGAGGGGCAGCTGGTGCACAGGGGAGCGGGCGAGGCGGGGGCCTGCACAGCAGGTGGTCCCACACTTGCGTGAGGATAAAGCAGAGGAACGACCGGGAAGTGGGTCACATCTGGCAAGGAGACGCACTCTGGACATGTGCACGGGGGACCCCAGCAGCCAGGGCTGCAGAGCAGGGCCACCCGCCCATGGGCTCCTGGGGAGGTTCCCCACTTGCTGCCAGGGGTGGGGGACACCGGTGAGGAGACCCAGAGGGAGGAGTCCACCCCCTCCCAGGCACCCCCGAGGCAGGCTCCAGACCTCCCCCGAGACGGCTGAGCTCCAGCCCCAGGGAGCGGCCCCACACGGTGCTGGTGTCCTGGCGGCCCACCACCGGAGGTCGGCCCACTGGAACCGGGGCCCCTCTGCCCTGGAGTGACTGGCTCTGGGGCCTCTGCCTTGTAGGTCTGTGTCGGCTCCCCTGCCCAGCCCTGTGCCCGGGCCCACAGACTGAGACTCTGGGCCTGGGGTGGGTCACCCCCATTCTCGTGTGTGGTGTTACTGCTGCTGCTTGGTCCTGAGTGATGAGTGTTGTCACTAGGCTGGCGTGGGTTTGGCCCCGGGCCGCCATGCCCTCCCCCACCCCCCCGGCCTGACGGTGCTGCTTCTCTGGGCTGCCCCTGGGGCCCAGCTGAGGCTGCGGCGGTCTGCAGGGGCTGGGGCTGCAGCCGGGGTCGTGCCGCACAGGTGCTCTCACCCAGTGCTGGACGCCAGGCGCACCCCACCTAGTGGCCGTCCACACCCAGCCCCCCCACTGCTGCCCCACTCACCGTGGTCTGACCACCCGCCCTGACACAGGCTGCACGTGTGAGACTGAAAACCTTGGTTTCCACCCACACGTGCTCGAGACCCACTGAGGATGGGTTCCGTGATGTGCATGGTTCCCAGCGGCAGTGAAACCCACGGACAAACACGTGTTAGCGTGTGACGTGTTTTCTGCTTCTGTGCTTTCTGTGGAGGTCCTTCTTGGGCAGCCCCTGGAGGACCCCGGACAGACCTGGGGACAGGGACTGGGGCCGGGACAACGGAAGGGAGGTGGGTCACCGCACGGCTCAGGGGAGGCAGACCCAGGCCACCGAGACAGGCGGGAGGGCCCCCCACTTCCTCCTGAGATTCCCACAAGCACCCATCAGTCATCCCTGCCACAGGGACCCCGAGGTGGCCCCTCCCCCCCCTTGTTGGGACTCTTCTGACTGTAACCTGCTGAGGTCCAGGAGGTTCCTCCAGGGGCTAAACCTGAAGGAAGGGGATGGGTTTGTGGTCTCTCCTCTTGCTCAGCACCTGGGGCTCTTGAACTTCAGAATCAAATAGGCCCAGGGGCAACCACCATGGGTGGGGCTAGGGCGTTCCCCAGGAGAGGGGGCGAGGCAGGCTGCAGGGCAGAAGATATGAGGGCCAGCAGGGAGGTGGGTGCACATGCTGTGGTGCTGAAGGAGGCTGAGGCCAGCAGTGAGCACACGGCCGGTGCAAGTGGGAGGAGGCGGGGGAGGTGAGCAGGGGGTCAGCCAGGGAGGGCCAGGGCTGGGGAGGGGAGGCCCGAACCTGAACCTGCGACCCCCGGCCGCAGGCACCCTCTCCTGGCACAGCATCGTGGAAGCATGAGAGGCCTCCATCTGGTCCTGCTCGCGGTCCTGCTGTGCTCGGACCATGGTGAGTGCCAGTGCTGGCCAGACCTGTCCTGGGAGTGGGGGTGGGTCCTCAGTCCCCTGGTCCTGAGCCCTGAGGGGTCTGTGCTCCCGGCCCGGAGGGTGGGCTCCACAGGTATGGGCAGGGGCCTGGAGACGGATGCCCAGAGCCCGGGCTCCAGTTCGGATTATGGTTGTGGTCGGCGGGGGTCTAAAGCCAGCCTTCCTGTCCCCTGAGCCTGGCCTGTGTCCCCACCCTGCCCCAGCCCTGAGCCTACAGTGCTACCTCTGTGCTGCGGCCCAGACCATCACGCAGTGCTGGGTCATGACCTGTGGACAGAGACAGAACTTCTGCTTCAAGAGTGACCTGATACTCTACTCAACAGATGGTGAGTTCCCTGCGCCCAGAGCGTGGGGCTGGGTTCAGGGGGCCTCATGGAAGGGGTGTAGGTGTGTCAGGGGCCAGGTCCGTGTCACCTGGGGCTGCTGCCTGTCCCTGCCTCCCCGCCCTCTGCACTGTGCAGCCTGAGAGGCCTCCGGAGGGGAGGCGAGGGGGCTCCCAGCTCATTGAGGAATGGCCAAGGGGAGCTGGTGACCACGGCCACCCCAACATGGACAGAGGGGCTAGAAGCTCTTACAGCAGGCACTTTTTTCCCTCCTGCAGGACAAAAGATCTGCATGCAGCAAGCAGGTTGTGCCACTTCCTGTAAGGAGGTTTCCAAACAGATGGAGACAATACTTGGCTCAGGCCCAGAGCCGGGTCTACTGCACAAGATATTCCAGAACCTGGGTGAACTGGCCCCCACATTTGAATTGCAGAGTCTGTCTTGCTGTGAGAAGAACCTCTGTAATGGGGTGTCCCGGGCAGGGCACAGCCTCTGGGCCCTCGCTGGGGGGCTCCTGCTCAGCCTGGGGCCAGCCTTGCTCTGGGCCCTGCTGTGAGGACCCGCCTCAGGCACAGAAAAGGGTGAGGGCGGCCGTGTCCATGCAGCACCCACGGGGCCCCACTTCAAGCTGGCTGTCCCACCCACACTGGCCCGCTCAGACCTGGGAGCGCTCGGCCAAAGGGCTGAGCTGCCCTCCTCCCAGTGCAGGGGCCCAGAGACAGGGCGGCCCCCCTGCACTGACCCGGCTGTGCCCACAAGCCAGTCTGGTTTGCCAGCAGCGACCGTTCACCTCTGCCCCACGAGGCAGGCACCACCTGCTGGGCAGGGGCCCCTGGGGGAGCCGCCCCACAGCTCCTCCTGCAAGTTCCCCAGTGTGCCCCAGCAATGAGATAATAAACTTGGCAGCCCCCGCCTGCTGTGCGTGTGCCACTCAGCCCACCAGGGGACGTGGGGGCTCCACACCCACTTCCACAGGAGGCTGGGCTCCCGCCCCATGTCAGGCCCAAACCCCGAGGGCCTGGCGGGTTAGGAGGGGCCGTGCCTGGGGGAGCCCCCTCTGCAGCCCGTGGGGAGGTGCCCACCCCTTCCCTGCAGCACCTCCTCCAGGCCGGCTCCCTGCCCTGCAGCCCCTGGCCCTGGGGGCGCCTGCTGACCTGGGCCCCTGGGCCTGGAGGGCTGGGACGGGACGCCCTCCACAGGCCGTGAGGTCCGTTCCTCCCCCGGGTCGTGGTTGCTCTGCCTTCCCCTCTGCACACCTGCACCCACGAGCCCTTGCTCCCACCACTGGAGGGGTGGCCAGTGCTTCCCCTCTCCCCACGGCCCCCCCCCAAGTCTTCCCGGGGGAGAAGTCTCCCTCCACTCCCTGACACCCTGGGGCTGAGGACATCCTGGGTGCAGGTCTAGGGCCCCCACGGAGACCGTCAGGGTAGGAAACTGAGGCGTGGAGAGGGGACGAGCTCCCACCCCAGGGTGCTGCCCTCACCCCTCGGTGGGCAGCTTGGAGGGGACCCCAAGTTCCAGCTCAGGCTTCCTCGGAGGAGAAAGTGCGGACCAGGGGCCTCTCCCACCCGAAATGAAAGGGAGGCTCAGCCCCACCCCTAACACTGAGGCCTGCTCCCCCTCGCCCCAGGCTTTGGGGCAGCTGTGAAGAGGTGCAGGGCCTGGGGCAGGGACTTGCCCCGTGCGACGGCAGCCCTGGGGCCAGGAAATCTGGAAGCTCCTGCATCCCGGAGGGGACCCCCTCCTTCCTGCCAGGACTTTGCCTCACAGAAACCTCACCTGAGGGTCCCCCACAGCACAGACCCAGGCAGGGCCCTCGGGCACTGGAGGAGCTGGTGGGCACAGGCCTTCCTCTCTGTCCTGCCTTCAGTGTCTTTCCTGCTGGCCCTGTCCCACAGCGGGGGCAGGAGTCCCTCAGCCCCGCACCCGCTCCCTTTTCCCTGCAATGGGAGGTGCCCCCCTCCCCCCATGGCCCCGCGGCAGGTCCCACTGGAGGGAGGCGCACAGAGGGTCTGGGGTAGAGCCGTGCAGGTGGGGGGTGGACGCACGTGCGTGGTGTGTGGTGTGCGTGGCATGCCCACTCTGTGTGAGGTGTGTGCCGTGTGGGGGTGGGCAGTGTGTGCGTGCTGTGCGTGTGCGGGGCGGGGACACGGCACCAATGGAGCACCCAGGGCTGGCACCCCGTGGTCCCCACCCTGGAGGCCCCCAGGATCCCCTTCCCAGACCGGCACCCTGGGTCCGTCCCTGGGTGGGTCCTGTCGGCAGCAGCTCGAGACGGGGTGGGGGGGGGGGCACCTGTGACTCTGCAGGCCACAGGGCATGGGGCTGGGGTGAGTGGGGTGGGGTGACTGCAGCCCCCCGAGAACAAGGGCACCTGGGGCAGGGAGTCCCCCCTTCCCCGCTGTCCACAGGGAGAGCCCCAAGAATGAGGACAGAAGTCTTCCAGGAAGGGAGAACAACGACCAGAAAACAGATTCCACCCCCCAGTCATGGGGTTCTGCCCCCCCTAGCCCCCTCCCCCAGGTCCCCTCCCCTTCCTGAGTGGGTTGCCCGGCACTTCTGAGAGTGCAGGGTTGGCCAGGGGAGGGCCAGGGTGGCTGTGGAAACCCCTGCTGTGCCCCCCTGTGAGCCAGACCTGGGTCACCCGAGGACCTGCACACACTGGGGAAGGGAGTGGGCAGCAGGGACTCCACTGTGACACAGCAGGGGGCCCAGCCAGGATGGGGCTCCTCCCCCGGGCCCAGCCAGGATGGGCCGGAACAGGGTGCTCCAAGGTCTGGGACCCCAGGGGTTGCAGTGAGAGCTGTGACCATGTCCGTGACCATGACCTCTGTGAGGGTGTCACACCCACAGGCAAATTGCTGTGGGGAGAAATAAAACTGAGACCCAAACCTCCACCCGGGCCGGTGTGGCTCGGTGGAGTGAGCACCATCCTGTGCATCAAGGTGTTGCCTGTTGGACTCCCCGACAGGGCACACGCCGGGCTGGTGGGCCAGGTCCCCAGTACCGGGTGCCAGAGGGTCAACCACACACGATGTTTCTCTCCCTTCCTTTCCCCCTCCCTTCCCCTCTGCCTAAAAAGAAAAGAAGGAAAAAAGATCTCCTGCCAACCCAGAAAGCCTCTCCACCTGCCCACTGTGTTATTCAATCAGCACTAAAGCAGGTGAGGGCCTCCCATGCCAGGGGCCAGGAGGTCCCCATGATCGGCAGTAACCAGGGGGCCACCTGCAGCACCCTGGGGCCCCCGCAGAACTCCACCAGCCTGCAGGTCTGGGCCCTGGCAGCTCCACTGGTCACAGCAGTGCCTAGGAAACCCACCTGTAGAAAAGGTTGAAATGTGTCCCAAAGGGGCAGACAGGAACCTCACAGTGACAGCCTTTCTGAAGGGCGGAGGGAGGGGGGAGGATAGGGGGAGGGATGTTCCTCCCTGCACTCACTCATTCCTTCATTCATTCACTCACTCACTCACTCACTCAGTCACTCACTCTCCCTCACACCCACTCACTCCCTCAGCAAAGGTGTGCTCTCCAGCCAGGACTCCTGTCCCAGCTCACCTGGCCTGTCTCTGTCCCCCTCTCCCTTGCCCCATCTGAGTGCCTGTCCCACGTGTCCATCCAGAAGGCCTCCCCCACCCCTGCACCATGCTGGCTCGTTGCCTGAGACACCCCGCAGCTCACAGACACCCAGAATTTGACCAGCGTCTGCCAGTGTGCATCTGGCCCCTGCTGTGGCCCCACCTGGGCCTGAGGCTATCAGGACAGCAGGTGGTTCCCCGAGGGATGTAGGGGCTCCTGAGGCAGGGGGACAGCCTGACAGGCACACGGGGGTGGCCTGCCTCCCGGCTGTGTCCACCTGTGCACACATATGCAGGGCCACTCACGTGAGACATCTCCTCAGCTCAGGGGCAGCTTGGTGAACACAGGAGGGTCCTAGGGGTGGGTGTCTCTCGGAGACCCCCACATGGGGCTGTGGAGACCCATGGGGCCACCCCCTCTCCACACAGGGGAGAGGGCCCAGGTAGGGGGTGGTCAGATCCTCCCTCCATGGCCCAGACCACTCGTGCATGCAGCATGCAACTCCCATCGGCCACTTGAGGCTGTTCCTACAGTGGAAGCCCTTCCAGTCTCGGCAGGGAGTCCTGAGAAGTCACCCCAAGGATTAAAGTCCTGGACTGGGGGCTCCTGTGTTGCTTTCAGGACTGTAGACGGTGAGATGGGCTCAGTGGCTTCCGATTCGTCTTCTTAAATACAGGAGAGAGTGGGAATGAGGTGACCGGGGTAGGATAGAAAAATACGGAGTAACAGCCCTGGCTGGTGTGGCTCAGGAACTGGGCGCTGGCCTACAAACCAACCAGAGAGTTGCTGGTTGGATTCCCAGTCAGGGCACAGGCCTTAGCTGTGTGCTGGGTCCCCAGTAGGGGGCACCCAAGAGGCAACCACACGCTCATGTTTCTCTCCCTCTCTCTCCCCTTTCCCCTTTTCCTAGAAATAAAGAAATGAAGTGTTAAAAACTAAAAAAGAAAAATACCGAGTAACAATTTACATATGTTGGTCATATTAAAAAAAAATCATTTCTTACACCCAGAGGGTGTTTCCTCTGGCCCAGGACGGCCCTGCCCCCAGCCTGAGCCCCACCCACCCGGCAGAGAAAACTGGGTCCAGGGGCCCAGGCCGAGGCAGGATCGGGGTGTGGGGGTCTCAGGGGAACTCCCCAGCGCAGCCAGACTCTTAAGGCCACGAGGCAGGCGGGACATGAAACGTTGTTACCACAAAGCCGCTGTAAAACTTCCATCACCCCTTCCCCTGCAGGGAGATTTATGACACCACCACCGCCCCCCCCGCCCCGCCCCTTCCCACCAGCACTGAGCGGAAGGATGTCTGCCCTCTGCTCCCAGGGTCCCCTGGCCATGCCACCCCGCTGCTCTGAAGCCCCAAGTTCACCCCGCCCCACCCCTGGCTTCTGCCCTCCCGCCTTGCAGGGGCCGGGCCCTGCTGCTCAGCCAGAATGCTCTACCCTCTTCAGGGACCCCCCTCGTCTTCCGTGGGTCCCCCCGCCAGTATGTTCCCTGCACCTCGCACTGTCCTTTGGTGTCAGCCGGGCCCGGGGGAGAGGATGCCCTCAGTGTCTGGGACTTTGGGAGCAGGCTCGCCCATGGCCGACCGCCTCTGCCTCCCAGTGGACAGGCCAGGGCCACTCAGCCTGCACCAGGGTGCTACTCGCACGTTGGCCTCCAGAGGGCGCGCGAAGGCCGCGGGAAGGGGACTGGCACCAGGGACAAGGGCGCAGGCCCCGCCCTCAGGCGGGGAGCGGGGAGGGTTCTCGGCGAGGCCTCCAGGGCCAGGGAAAGCAAGGGGAGAGCTGAGAACCTGGGGACGAGTGCGATCTGGAAAACCACTGCCTGCGGGGGTGCGGGGCTGTGCCTAGGAGCTCGGTGTCCCCGTGCATCACCCGACACCTCGCCTCCCCCCAAGGGACGCTATTTAAGGGAGCCCCGCCCCGTGTCCCCAACTATCACCCCCCAGAGCTGGCCTCCGGGTCGCCACCTGCCGTTCCCAGATCGCTCTTAACCAGGAGAAACGCACAAGGGAGGTCTCCGCGCTCCCGTCCCTTAAGGTCCCACTAGGTCAACCCCTCCTCTAGGGAAAGGGGTCTGTGCTGTCTGGAGACCCCGGCGGACGGGAGCCTGCGGTCCGCTCCTCCCAGAGAGCCGGCCCGGGGGTGCGGGCTTCCGAGCCGACCTCCCCCGACTGGGCGTCCCAGGCCCCCTGCACCCGCCGGCCACAGGCAGCTCTGGGGAGGCCGGGCCCGTGCACACGGGCCAGTGAAGGAGCCGGGGCGCCGGCCCCCCAACGCCGAGCCCCTGCACCCTGGCGCTGAGGCTCGCGGTCCCCACAGCGCCGTCCCTCTCGCCAGGCGCATCCCCACTCAGATGCCGTCGCCCAGCTATTTACTGATCACCAAGTGCCCGCCGGGCAGGGTCGGAAGCTGCGCGTCAGGGTGGGCGGGGTAGCACAGCTGGGAACCTAGGTTCAAGGAGCTTTTTGGACTACAAATGTGGCCGCCCTCTAGACTACAGGCAATACGGCGACTGAACTCTGACCCAGAAGACGTGACTGACGTCAGACCAGGACCCACCAATGACACGTTGCTTCTTTGTTCACCAGGAACCAATCCTAGGCTCCCGCGGGAAGTTACGCCGCATAAAACTCCCAGCCTCCCTTCTCCCGCGGGGTCTTTTCGCGGCCCTTTCTCCGCCCCGGGAAGTGTCGCCGGGAGCACGAACCTCCGAAGTAAAGCTCCGCTGCCGGTTTCCATGGCTGCACGGGTGTTCGTTTCCTCGGCGGGGCCTGAGAAAACCTTCCGTTTGGCCCCCAAACCCGGGAGGAGTCCCTGTCTGCTGAGGACTGCTCCTCCCCCGGCTCCCCGGGAGGCCTCTGGCTACCCCACCAGTCTGAGCCCCGGGCCGCGGCAAGTGCCGCCGTCCCCAACTTCCCGGTCCTGGGGTTCCGCTCCGGTCCCCGTCCGCGGGAAAGGCTGCTTTCCTAACTGAAGGTCGTGGCGCTGCGTCGGGGGTCGCCCCTCCTGGAGACACTGTTCTCCCTCCGGGGTTCAAGAACGGGTGAAGACGCTCCTCCGTCCTGGACCCCCTTCTCTCGGATGTGTCTGCGACTTGAGTTGCGGGACGCCACCTCTCAGTCACCGACCTTCCGTCCTTGGGGCCGGGGACGGGAGGGCGGGGCTTCAGACCAGACCCTAGGTGGCCTCTAGGGTGTCTGGCCTCAAACAGAAATGACTGATTTTTCTGTCCAGTACGGCCTGGCCCTTATATCCGCTCAGTAATGGCAAAACCTGGCCCCCCTGAAGGCACTTTGGATTTCGTTACCCTTACTGACCTAAATAATTTTCGCAGACGGACTGGGAAAAGAGTCTAAGGTCCCCACATTCAGAGCCTCGGAACTTTGTGCTCCCGCCCGGACCTGTGCACCCACTGTCCCACGGCACAAGTCCTCCTGTCCCGGAAAAATTGTGAGTCTGCATTCTGTCTTTCTCCTAATGGCTCCGGAGCTTCCTACCTTCTTTTTCTGCCTCTCCTGAAGACCTTGTTTCCCTCCTCATTTCCCCCCACCCTCTGAGGGCCTTCTCCCTCCTCCTTTCCCCCTCCCTACCAGCTCCCGCCAGCCAGCGGCCTTCATCCCGTCCTGCAGAGGCCTATGGGGGGGTGGGGGGGTTGGGTACCCAGGCTGTGCCAGAAAACTTAACTCTGTCTCCAGCCGACTGTAACAGTATAATATCAGCAGAGGCTGCCTTTCCCACCTTCGGAGTTAAGGAAATGCTGTGCTGTGGGGGTGGGGGATTTCAAAGTGCTACGCCTGTGCTCAGAAGTAAAAACAATGAGACCTGAACTGAGTGCTCCGGTTCTGCCCGGGCTTGGAAAAAAAGAGGCAGCCCCCACTCCCCACCCCCCGGCCCAAATCTTTGAGTATCCCTACGTAACTGGGGGCCTTGCTGGGGTGTCTGAGGTCAATCCCTAAAACGTGCAGGGGCCTCATAGGGAATTCCAATCATGGTAATTAAACGCCGGCTGGTCACCCAGCACTCCAAGCCCCCCTGGCTGTATTGGACAGTTAGGGGAGAAACCGAGACATGTAAAAAGTTAGGGATAACCAAAGGAATAACGGCTTTTGGAAGCCCTGCACACAAGCAACACAATGTAACCTACTACTTGGATTCCTTAGCCTTGTCTGCCTCCAAACCTGACCAGGACGAAGTCGGTTTGAATCATTAGCTTGTTGTGAGCTTGCAGCAGCTCTTTCTCCCCAGGTGACTTCTAACAACTCCATTTGCATCCGAATACCCCTTGCAAAAACTGAAGGGGGTGAACAATGTTATGTCTGCTGGGCAAATGTCTTTCTCTCTCTCTCAAGAAATCACCACACCTCATGGGCATGGGTCAAGCATTTAAAAGCCACAAAGGCGTTGAAGCAACAAAGACACCAGTGGGAGGTCACGTTAAATGTGAAGTAAGAAAGAACACTAGGTTTCCCGCCAACTGCAAGCAAATGTCCACGCAGCTAGAGGCACACTGTAAAAGCACACACGGTCTCATGCCTGTGGTACATGCCCCACTTAGGTGTAGTCTCTAAGAAGGGAGAGCAAGATTTTAGCCTGTAGTGGACGTCCTGCCTTTTCCAGGCTCTGTTCTCCTAACTAGGCATTTTTTGTTCGAATTTGCCTCAAGTATTTTCTCCTTTCTCTGACTCCATTTGTACCTCTGACTACTCTCATGCCTATCTGCTTTACCAAGTAATTGCTGTGTCTATTTTCCAGCCAGGCAGCCATCTAATCTGTAAAACCATGCCTTTGAGCCTTATTGTGTGGGCAGCAGGAGGTGATGATAGTCCTTACCTGCCTAACCCAAGCCTTGCATTCAATGAAGCTTCATATTGGCCTTGGCCCCACTATGCCTAGAAACAAGGGTACAAAAAGAGAAAATCTCATTCCCTCCTTGACTGTAAAACTCAGAAAGGAAACTGAGGAATTAAGTGTTTGGAGCATTGTAAACTTCTAAACCTAAGGGCTACTTTACTACCTCAAAACAATAGAGGAATTAACTGGCCACTCAAAACAGCCGGGTACCTGTCTCTCCAGTGCTGTGGAGAAGGTGACATTTTAAACTGAGGCGTTTTTTTTTTCCAGCTGTGCCTGAGTCCTAAGCCTGACATCTCTGTGGGGTTTTTTGTTTTGTTTTGTTTTCTTTTTACTTCCAGCCCCTGTCCTGAGCAGAGCAGGGGGTGGGGCACCGCAGCACCCAGAGTTTTCATAATGCTGGGAAACAGCAGCTTATGGTGGTTTGTTTTCCTCCTTTAAAGAGGGCCGTACTCGGGTACACGCGCCTTTCTCAGTAGCTAACCAGCAGCAGTACAAGGGAAGGCTAGGAAACTTTTCTGAAAATCCCTTGCAACTCATGTAGCATCCAGCACACGCGAGAACCAATATCGGAGACTTTCAGGGGTTCAAAGATGTTATTTTATTGGCCAAGTTTAACCTGCGCAGGGGCGAACTCTCAAAGTGTCCAGCAACACAGTGCCCACAAGGAGCTGCAAACGAGAGCCGCCCCAAGCGCTTACAACTACGTCCTTATATGGGGGCGGGCAAGCAAGCGTTATACAGAAGCAGACGTGGCAGTTAGCAATTCGCTTGCAGAGACCACGTGCGGGAATTTCAAACCAAGCATTCTTGCCTAAGGCGGGAAGGCAGGCTGTTTGTTCATTAACCCAGTCATCTCCTGGCTCTAGCTAGCTAGTTTTCTATTTTCTCATTAAAAACTACAAAGCACTGCTTATCTAGCCTACCCAGGGGAGAGCGTCTGCTAGACACGGGATGTTTGCTTAACTGCCCTGTGTCTCCCTTATCATTTCCTTTTAGCTACAATGTGGTTCTTGTCTCTTAGAGGAAATTCAGTTCTGAATTTCCTTATTCCCAACATTCCCCCGTTTTCTCTTGGGGGTTGTCAAACCCTTGATTCTTCATCACTAGGGATAATGGTATAGGGTTGGGATAAAACCATTAGCTTTACTACTTCTATTCTTTCTTTAATAAAGGCTATGACCCTATTTAAAATGTAGGGCCCTATAGTGATTGCTAGCAGGAGTATATCTTAAGGTCTAGTCTACTTTTCTTCTCATTGATTTTCTGGGGATTTTGTCCTCCAAATCCCTATTTGGGGACCCTTTGGCTGCACCCTCCTTTTAGATATACCCACTTTAAATTCTTTTAAAGGACAATGGACGAAGGTCTCCTCTTCTTGTAACTGCTTCCGGCTGGAAACGGACGTTGTTTTACCCACCCATGGGTCAGAGGTGCCCTGAAGGGGGAGGTGCAGCATGGAGGGAGTCCTTCCTGCAAGGGGAAGGACCTTACAGAATCCTGGTCAGTTGGCTGTCACTAGGAAGTCGCAGGCTTGGTGTCCAAAGGCTGGCATTACTGGACCGTTGGCATCCTGGTTATATTCTGGAGGTGACAGATTTGGAAAGAGTTGGAAG
Source organism: Phyllostomus discolor (assembly GCF_004126475.2). Classification (NCBI taxonomy): domain Eukaryota; kingdom Metazoa; phylum Chordata; class Mammalia; order Chiroptera; family Phyllostomidae; genus Phyllostomus; species Phyllostomus discolor. Next base: position 138,211,524 of record NC_040909.2, read on the forward strand.
GCACAATTAAATCATAACCATTAAATGACAAAGGCAGGGGCTTAGGTATGGCTTATCTGGAGGAAGGTGTACAAGGCATGCTACACCTATCCAAAGCTTTTGTAGTCCATTATACTTTACTCAGGCTGACGGAATATATTATGGTTTCCCTCCTTTCAGATATCTAAACTTTTCCTGTTCAAGCTATTAAGACAGAAAAGGGAAAATCAGTTTTAAAGTGAAGCCCACAGATCGCCCAAACTGCTTACTAACCCAACCACTTAGTTTAGCCAAACCGTTGAGTCTCGGGGGTGATGATGAAAATGGGCTCCTTAAGCGAGGTTTATATTCATTCACTCATTTAACCAATTACTCAGGTAATGAAGTCATAGGCATATGCCCTATGAAAACAGAAGAACACACAGGTTAATTCACACAACAATCCCCAAACCAGCCTCTGTGCCTGTGAGACTGTCTTTTGGGAAGACATTCAATTGCAAGGTTCTTCCTGCAATAACATTTAGTAATAGCAATTTCACAGGTCCTCCGTACCTGTAAATTGTACATTTTTGGTGATATTACAAACTCAGTTTCAACTTTCAAATGAAAACAAACTTTCAAGACAGTTAGCTGCACCATTCTGATGTCCAATACTAAGCATTGTGATTTTCCTTGAACCACAATTTTTCTTCTTAAGATCACCCTCACCATTATTACAGGGACTACTTTGAGTCCTGCTTTTTATTTTGACTGTTCATTTGCATAAACACACCAAGAGCAGCCTGGATCACTTATGATCCTTGAGTCTACCTTGCTGGAACTCACACAGGGAGCCTTTAGATTGACTTCTCTGTCTGCCCCCGCTTGGAGCACAGAAGCAGAGCCACACATCTGGCTTCGCCTGTACCAGTTGTTTCACTCAAAACCTTGAGGCTTCCATTGTGCTTACAGGTTTCTTTTGGCCATCTTTCAGGAAAGCAACCTTTGTTCCTTCCCTGGAAAGACTGCCATGAACCACACAACCAACCAAAGTACCAGGCTTTTTCATGGGCTTCTGCTAGCTTCGCAAGTCAATCCCAGTTCCTCAGGGCTTTCTGGTGACGACCAGAACCCATACATGCCTCCTTCAGGCGTGACATTCCAGTCAAAGTCATGGTTAACAAATCCACTATTAACGACTGGTCTTATTGGTTTTATGCAAAGAAACCTTATATTATCACTCACTTCTTCAGAATGCCAAATTCTGGAGGGATCAGGTAGGGAGAAAAATACAAACCCTGAAGGAAAATCTTTTCCCTCCTGATATCCACCAGGCTTCTTAAAACCTTTACTTCCACAGACTTTCTGCAACGTTCACAAACCCTTTATTTTATACAGCTTTTGATATCCACCAAGATTGCATTTTTATGCCTTATATCTTCTTCTATGAACTAACACCACATAATTCCTTTCTAAAACTTTCCTACAGAGTGTGAAGTTTCAACTTTCCCTGGAATTCTCAGTTTCCTTTTTAGAGAAGATACAGAGTGAAATCCAAGACACAGAGTTTCCAGAACAGTACACAGGTAGAGGCATTCTCTTGCACAGAGACATGCTTCTTCAGGCCCGGTCTCTTGGCAGAGACATGCTGCTTTGCCCATGGCTGAAGCACTTATCAGCCCCAAATGGCCCTGTCTGGGTCCCGAGTGGCAAAAGCATTCTCCCCAACCGGTTACAGGTAACCTTCCCTAGGTCTTAAAGTACAGAAGGTTTCTGATCAGAAACAACACCAATGTTAGAAATCTTGCTTGTTTCCTACAAAACCAGAAAACAATTCAGGTTTCCTTTATTCCAGGTTTAAAACTTTCACATCCTTTACACATAATTTTACTCATCCAGATTTAACCATCAATCTCTTTTAACCCTGCTCCTTTCCCACTCTGGGAAGGACTGTGCTCAAACTCAGCACGTGGCAGCCAAAAGTCCCCAGCACTACAGGTCCCTTCCACTAAAAGCCCCCAGATTCGCAGGGACATCCTGCAGCTTTCTGAAGCTTAGATCTTGCAAACACCATATAAATCAGATGGTCACCTTTGGACCTCAGTTCATGACCTTCAGAACCAGAGTCATCCCTATCAGAACCAGTTACACAGAGAGCCTGACTGGTGCAGTGCCCACATGGCAGCAGCATACAGTCCATAATCTGGAGAGAGATCCCTTAGCCACCACCTGGTCCAGTTCCAAGATGGCGGCGCCCATGCATGCCGGGTCGTCCAAGATGGCAGCGCCCACGCACAACCCACCCTCCAGGGTGGGGCACTCACGTGGCTCATCCTCCATTTTACCCAAAATGGCGCCACACCCACATGGCTTGCTGTCCGATCCCCACCACGCGTGCAGGCTCTGCTCACAGAGCCCAGGGGTTTGCTTCCTCCCCAAACCTGAGCACAGGTTCCCTTACTGCCACCTGGGCTCCCCGAAACTGTGAGTGAGCAGACAGGGGCCACCTGGGAGCAGCACCCTAACCAAACCATTATCCACAACTCCATTATTACAAAACGGTGTTCAGAAACCAGTTTTCAACCAAAACACTTTCACGTTTCTGCTCCCTCCCCGTTTCCTTTCCTTTCCACCTCTCCAGGCGTGAGAGGCGGCCGATGCCCTCAGGGGGAGTGCAGAGGAATTCTCGAGACAGGGAAAACTCCAAAGTCTCACTCTCTCGCACCCGAGGGGGTCGGTCTGCCACGGACAATTATCGTCCCGGCAGAGATGCCAAAAACTGTTACAGAACAAACAAGGGGGCCTGGGACAATAGACTATTACTGAAAGAAGCCCCCAGGTCCGTTATGTCCGCCGCCAGAGGAAAGACGTCTCTCAATGCCAGAGATTTGTGAAAAGGAAAGAAAACGTTTATTTAATGCTATATACGAACTTAAAGTAGGGACCTAATGTCTTTATCAAAAAATACTAAAGTCCCTTAAAGCACCCACAAACACACAGTCCTTCCTTCCTTCCCCCTTTGCCCAGTCCAGAGTACCGTATCTCAGGAAAGGAAATAGAAGTCCATGGCTTCTATTAGAAGTCCAGAAGTCCTCTGGTTCTTCCTCTCAGGGCTGCGGGAGTCTCCACTCTGTCAAGGCCGCGTGGCTCCCTCTCTCAGGGCTGCCGTGTCTGGGTTTAAATCCCTGCAGCCAATCTTCTCCTGCAGCCCCATTTCCGACTCCTCCTACACTCAGCCACACTTGCCCTCAATCTGCTGTCTTCTCCAGCTTTTCTGGTCGCCATCATGGGTCTGGACAGGTGTCACCCCATGTCCTGGAGCCAATCTTCTCCCAGCTCCCACGCAGGCGCTGTAACTCAGGGACCTGCCTCCCAGGTCCCATCTTGGGGGGGAGGTCCCTTTCCATGCCCCTGGCCTTGAGCATGTCCATAGCTATTTAGCATATCTAAGTGACCAGCCAAAGGCTATAGGTATGCTAAATGACCATGCCATGGATTAGCTGCAAATCTGCCCTGCCTCTTCTTGCTCTGTGTGCCCCTTCCCCCAACTCACACCTGTGGGGGAAGGGGTGGAGACATCTTAACATCTCCTGGACACCTTGAGTTCTGGACCCCATTTCAAATGCCTATTTGGGGTCCCCCCTCTTGGCTGTACCCTGTAACAATCCCTCCTTTCCAAGTACAGATTTTCCGGCCTCTCTTATAATACGGTCTCTTTCCTCTGATGTAAAGAGAGTCTGCAAAATCTGCTGACAGTCATCCCAAATTGGCTGGTGAGTTCTAAAATGGTTTCTAGGAGGGAAATCAATCCCTGGGGTTTCTCAGAAAATGGGGGATTCTGATGCTTCCAATTATACAAATCACTAGTGGAAAAGGGAACACAGATTAACCGTGGGGGTGCCCGCGGCGGGGCTTCTGGTGCCGGGGGTGCCTCCCAGAGGAGGCAAGATGGCGGCGCCCCCCCCCCCCCCCCCCCGCCAAAGGCAATGTGGCGTTGCCTCCCGGAGGAGGCAAGATGGCGGCGCCTCCCGTGCCTGTTCCATAGTGAGTTCCCCCTCGTATATGTGGCGGCCTGGAAACTCCACCTATCTCCGGCAAGGAAGAATCAGGCTCCTCCTTGCGGGGATAAGGCAGGGGTGTATTCACAGGATCTAAATGGTCCTCCAGCAGCCCTGGTAAGACAGGGTACAGCCTCGACCGTCCCGGGGGCCCACCTAATGCGGTGACCGGGGTCTCAGTTCCCCTCCCTTTCGCCTTATTCCCCGCTGATGCTAGGCACACCGCCCGCCTCCCTCTCTGATTTCCACCCTGACACTTCCTCATGTAGCGGGGCCGCTAGGTGGCAATGTCGACCCAGACATCAAAGAGGGTGGGCAAGCCAAAGGTCCCCTCCGAGGGTCATCCAACATCAAAAGTGGGCCACTCGAGCTGGCTAAGGGTGCGGAGGAACTCTGGATCTGGTGAGGGCCCACCATAACCCCTCTCCCTTCTCTGGAAATCTGAGAAGTTCTTTAGCAAACAGTCGAGGGGTGATCCTGGCACTGATTCTTCTTGTCCAATCTGGACCTGGTATGGGGGCTCTAGGATTAAAGCGACAATCACAAAGACAGACCACCCAACAAAGGCAAAACCAAACAGAGTTCGGACACAACAAGGATCATTCACATGATCCTTGAAATTCAGCAATTTACTAGGCATGAAATTCAGCAATTTACTTCTGACACAACGCGTAGACAAAACAAGACACAAAATACAACCGCTCGCCCGCCTGGCCTGCCCTCTCACGAGGTGATGTCGATCTTGGCTAAGGCTGCCCGATCAGAGTCCGGGTTAGACTGCCAGCTGTTATGCCGTACGATCTGACACAGGATCCGCAGGTTAGGGCCCTCTCATGCCCCGTAGGTTTCCCCGTGGGGCTACAAACACAGTCATTCACGAGCCCGTTCACTCACACACTCAAATATTTCAATCTCAGCGCGGCGCAGCGCAAAAGGGAAGGGAATCTAACGTGACCGGTCACTACTTATTCCAAAACCAAATTCCGGGGCGGCATCCCACCTCTGGAAGCTCCTGGGTAGATTATCAGCAGCGTCCCACCTACTACCTCAGGATTATTTGCTCCAGAGCCCAGAAACCAGAAACCAAAAGAGGATCCTCAGCGAATACTTACTCAGCTCCAGCTGCCCGTCCGCCGGTCTCTGAACCAAAACTCCACCAATAAGGGAGATATCTCGCTGGGGCCTCCATATGTGGCATCCAGCACACACGAGAACCAATATTGGAGACTTTCAGGGGTTCAAAGATGTTATTTTATTGGCCAAGTTTCACCTGCGCAGGGGCAAACTCTCAAAGTGTCCAGCGACACAGTGCCCACAAGGAGCTGCAAACGAGAGCCGTGCGGAGCACTTACAACTACGTCCTTATATGGGGGCGGGCAAGCAAGCGTTATACAGAAGCAGACGTGGCAGTTAGCAATTCGCTTACAGAGACCGCATGCGGGAATTTTAAACCAAGCATTTTGGCATAAGGCAGGAAGGCAGGCTGTTTGTTCATTAACCTAGTCATCTCCTGGCTCTAGCTAGCTAGTTTTCTATTTTCTCATTAAAAACTACAAAGCATTGCTTATCTAGCCTACTCAAGGGAGAGCGTCTGCTAGACACAGGATGCTTGCTTAACTGCCCTGTGTCTCCCTTATCATTTCCTTTTAGCTACAATGTGGTTCTTGTCCATTAGAGGAAATTCAGTTCTTAATTTCCTTATTCCCAACACTCATCAGTAACTTCCATATTTTAACCCTTGCCTTTAATATGGCCTGGAAAAATCTTTACATAGTTCTAACTAACTAATTTGGGTAAAAAACAACCCTGCACTCTTCTGCAACAAACTGGTAAAAGCCTTTCAGAAAAACACTAATATATACCCATCGTCTCCAGGGAGACAGGTATTAATACGTCAACACTTTATAACTCAGTCAGCCCCAGACATTGGAAAAAACTAAAAAAGGCAGAGGACAGTCCTCAAACATGGCATTTAAAGAGATTTGGTAAACATGGCATTGAAAGTTTTAACAACTGGGAAAAATAATGCTGAGGCTGCTCGCCAAGCGTGCCTGCAGCAGACGGAAGCCCTGCAGACCCAAGCTGTAGTGGCAGCCCTGAGGCTGGCCAAACACCCAGGACATCAGCCCAGAGGCCAAGTCAAAGTCCGGGCCACCTAAAGGAACGCTGCCAGGAACCTGCTTCAAAAGTGGTAAGGAAGGACATTGGGCCTGCCAATGACCAAACCCTCAACCTCCAACCAAACTGCTTCAGCTGTAGGCAGCTCGGCCGCTAAAGAGATGCCTGTCCCCTTAAAGGCGTGTTCCTGGTGCCTCTACTTGGGGGAGCAACCAGCCAAGGTGAGGACTCACTCTGGCCTTAAAGCTCCTTGCCTTCATGGGCAACAGACGCGGCCCGGACTCAAGACACTCATCACCCTGCCCACCTCCCTCAGCCCTCCCCCTCCCCTCGTGTCCCCTCCCCTCACCACCCTGTCACTCTCTCTGTGGCACAGCCAACACCCAGGAGGGCTGAGGGAAAAGCTGAGGTGTGACAGCTCTCTACAGGTCCTGTGCTGTGAGTGTGAGGGCTGAGTCCCTGGGCACAGGCACGTGACCTGGACTTACAGACCCATGGGGGGGGCCCTGAGGGGAGGAGGGCACCACCGTGGACTCAAGGAGGGGAGGGCCCTGACCACAGGCTCAGCTGCCCCAACCTTGCTGGTCCCGGCCTCCAGACCAGAAAAGAATGTGTGTGTGAGTTATGAAATACACTTGCCAATCTAAACAACACTAATTTCTTTTCTTTGTCACCAAAAGTGGAAAATTCTCATTAACTTGGGAAACAATACATGCTATTTGTAATAAAAGGGGCCAATCATGGTGTACAAGTGAAAAAGCCAAAAGCTCCCTTTGCTTTTCCAAAACCAACTGTAATTGGCCAACAGAAACCACAGGCACAATTGCACAGTGGGAACAAATTAGTTGTTTCCTGCTCTGGTATTCTTTTCTTTGTCATTCTGATTGTTGTTTTGAAATGTTGTTACAGAAAAAGCAAATTCCTTTGTCGATTGCACTGTAATCGGGTCTATAAGTGTGTCATTTTAAGGTTTTGTGTGGGGTTTTTTTGTTGTTGTTATTTAGAGACAGTCATTGTTTCACTCTGATGCATTTGAAAAAAATGTTACATCTTCAGGAAGGTCTGTGGAAAGGACTCTGCCTTATTCTAAAATATGGCTTTCTGAGAATAACTTTTCAGATTATTTCCTTGAAAGAAGTCGGTGTTTGGGGGGCTCTGGAGAAGGACTGAATTCACAGAGATACTGGGAAATAATCAGGGTAAACAGGAATCAATAGTGGGACTGAATGAACTGGGAATAATTACTGTTGTTGTGGCTTTGTTCAAAATATTGCTGAGTTTTGCACTGGTTTTCATCCAGTCATCTGGTAAATTCTACCCATGTTGAAGCAGTTACCTTTCTCTCCCTGCTGGATCCCTCCAGAATTTGGAAACTGATCATGAGAGAGTAGTATTATTTTCATGGCAGTAGGTTCTCTCATGTATTCAATAGGAATCTGATTTTCTTCACTTCCAATTGTGGACTTGTTCAGCAAGACTTTGACTGGAATGTCATGTCCCTCTCAGACTCGGGATGTCAACCAAATCCTTTAAAGATGAAAGACTGGAGGTGATAAAGGCCCCTTGGAGACACAGCCTGGTGCTGATTCACAAGGTTCATGGTGGCCTTTCAGGTAAGGAGCAAAGGCTGCTTTCCTGGGAGGCAGCAGGGAAGATGCTACCCAGGACACTTTGGGGACCTGGAGAACTTAAGGAACTGACCCATAACAGCAGGTACTGCAGGCAAAGCCTGATGGCAACTGAGTAGCTTGGCTTCTCTGTCTTGTGGGGCTAACTCAAGTTCAGTCTGAAAATTCCTGGTAACATTGCTGCAAAGTAGACTTAATGAAGCCCACATGACCAATTGCTGTACCTGTTGTGCTCACGCAAATAATCACACCAATTGAAACTGGACTTCCTGCAGTAAATGAGTTGGTCTTCATTTGGCTCTTTGATGAAAGTGAGGGTGATTTAGGAGAAAAAACTGTGTTTAAACAAAATCTATGGTGCACAGTTATAGGAGACTGTTCTGCCTGGCGTGGGCCCAGCTCCCACTGGGAGATGCACAGGACCCACACCCATGGGTAGGTTCTCCCGTGGAAAATCAGGCCTGCAATGTACCTAGAGTGCTATGAGACTTGCTTTTGCTAAAACTTTCTCACGCTGAATTGAGGCAGCAAACATTTACTGCAAAGTAACTTCCTAAAACCCATGCTAAACTTTCCAAGAACCAGTGTAACCTCTTGAACCACTTTTGCCTTTTCATGTGCAAATATCCTGTTTCTGTGATGTGATTAGCAACATCCTCTCCTTTGTTTTGTGTGAAAGGGAACCACCTAAAGCAAGCCAGTGCATAGTAAATGAGGTCCTTCCTGCAATGTGCCCAGAAAGAATAAAAGCTCACCAAAGCAAGGGCTGAGGCTTTGGGCTCCTCTTGAGAGAAAAGTCGCCCACCCTTTTTCTCCACAGGACTCGGCAGTCCCTGTGAAATTCTTTTGTCTCAGCTACAATGCTGTGGACCCCCTCACCAAGGTCTGAGACACACAGATATGGACATGAGACTCGAATCTTGTGACTTGACTGTAAAACTTTATTTTTCCCTTAAGAATGAGATTCAGGGTTCATTCTCCTAACTTTTGGAAATATTTGGGCTACAGCACTAACTTTCACAGAAAAGGAAGGAGAATTGAGAGTGGAGGTTTGAAACAGTGAAGGTTGTCATGCTGGGAAGTTGGAACCCGCCCCACCATTCTTCTGACATTGTAGCTGTGAGGGCCGGCACTCACCACTGTGCAGCTCGTACATGCACGGCCTGTTTGCATAACAATCCGAGGAAGTAATGGCTCAAAAGGCACAGACTCTGATCTTGAAGCACCTCGGCTCCAGGAGATTTGCTAACCTTCCCCCATGGAGGCCGGGGTGACACACTCCAGGTCATCACGGGCCTTCTCAGAATGCACTGTGCTCACCTGCCTGTGGAGAAGCTTTCAACCCCTGCCTCCATCTCTTCCTTCTGTTCCCCCGTCCTCCTTCCAAAACTGCTGCCCCCATGAGAGGTGGACATGGGCTCTGAGATGTGAGTCTCCTGTCTTCCAGGTGGCCAGCACCTGCAACTAAACTACTTTCCTTTACATCAGCACCTTCCTCTTGAGAACCAGCTCTTGTAGGGGTGGTGGGCCTCTGGATCTGCTTCGGGTTCCCCTTTGTGGCGACTCCAGACGGGACCGTGTGCACTCCCAGGGAGGCCCCGAGGGCCTTGGGGTGGGTGACCAGCTGCCTGTGACAGGCTGAGCCTGTGCAGGGGAGGCACCTGGTTCCTCTTGCCAACACACGTAAAGAAATACACATCAGCACGTCTATTAACCAGGAGTCAGGGATAATTCCTGATCTGTTCCCAAGGAGGAGAACCGGCCTCACTGAGGTGGGGGCAGTGAGGGGCACACATTAGGGCAAAGCAGGGTGGCACAAGGAAGGGCTGCTGAAGGCCAGCATGGTAAACCCCCGGGTGGCCAGAGACCCAAGGGCCCCAAAGCTGAGAGCCCTTTGTCCTGAGGATGCATAGAGTGGGTGGGGTGGGGGTTAAAAGGGTTCATGCTGGGTGGCAGGTAGGCAGGGTGCCAGCTTTCCCTGGGGACAAAGCAGTTTCAAAGGCTTCCTCCCCACATAACGGGGACGATGCCCAGAGTTTCCAGGGCTCCCTCCCCCAGGCTGAGCTCGTGTTTCTGGCAAGGCTGGAGCACCCGTCAGCCCGAGGGACCAGGCTCTGGACGGCGGAGTCAGTGGGAGAGACAGGTCTCCCCCCTCCCTCCCTGGGTTCACTGTTCACTCCCGCTCGGTGCTGGAAGGCTCTCCTGGCCACCAGGATGCTGGACGCTGGTCGGCACAGCAGGGCAGCCTCAGGGTGCGCCCTGTGCCGCCTCCTGCCTCTGCCCCCTTGCAGGGGTCTCGGGAATTGCCCAGTTCTTCATCTTGGGGGCTCTCCCTGCTCTCCCGCTGAGGCATGAGCCTCCTGGAAACCCTTTGTTGGTGAAGGAAACGGGTCTCTGGGGAGTTGATGGGCTCCAGTCGGGGGAGTGGATGGGGATGGACTCCAAGCTTAAAGGTTGTGTTTTTATTTGGGATCTTCTTGTCCCCGGGCGCCATGTGGGGGAAGGGATGGTGGGAAGTTTACAACGGCTTTGTGGTAACAACCTTCAATGTCCCGCCTGCCTCGAGGCGCTTTGACCTTGTCACCTGTCTGCTGCCTTAAGGGTCTGGCAACACCGGGGAGTCCCCCTGAGACCCCCACACCCCGATCCTGCCTCGGCCTGGGCCCCTGGACCCAGTTTTCTCTGCCGGGTGGGTGGGGCTCAGGCTGGGGGCGGGGCTGGCCTGGGCCAGAGGAAACACCCTGTAAGAAATGAATTTTTTAGTATGCACAAGATATGTACATTGTTACTCGGTATTTTTCTTTTTTAGTTTTTAACACTTCATTTCTTTATTTCTAGGAAAAGGGGAAAGGGGAGAGAGAGGGAGAGAAACATGAGCGTGTGGTTGCCCCTTGGGTGCCCCCTACTGGGGACCCAGCACACAGCTAAGGCCTGTGCCCTGACTGGGAATCCAACCAGCAACTCTCTGGTTGGTTTGTAGGCCAGCGCCCAGTTCACTGAGCCACACCAGCCAGGGCTGTTACTCCGTATTTTTCTATCCTACCCCGGTCACCTCATTCCCACTCTCTCCTGTATTTAAGAAGACGAATCGGAAGCCACTGAGCCCATCTCACCGTCTACAGTCCTGAAAGCAACACAGGAGCCCCCAGTCCAGGACTTTAATCCTTGGGGTGACTTCTCAGGACTCCCTGCCGAGACTGGAAGGGCTTCCACTGTAAGAACAGCCTCAAGTGGCAGACGGGAGTTGCATGCTGCATGCACGAGTGACCTGGGCCATGGAGGGAGGATCTGACCACCCACCACCCGGGCCCTCTCCCCTGTGTGGAGTGGCGGGTGGCCCCATGGATCACCACAGCCCCATGTGGGGGTCTCCGAGAGACACCCACCCCTAGGACCCTCCTGTGTTCACCAGCCTGCCCCTGAGCTGAGATGTGTCACACGAGTGGGCCTGCACACGCGTGCACAGGAGCGTGAGGGGCAGCCGGGAGGCAGGCTGCCCCCGGGTGCCTGTCAGGCTCTCCCCTTCCCTAAGGATCCCCTGCATCCCTCGGGGAACCACCTGTTGCCCTGACCGCCGTCAGGCCCAGGTGGGGCCACAGCAGGGGGCAGATGCACACTGGCAGACGCTGGTCAAATTCCGGGTGTCTGAGAGCTGTGGGGTGTCTAAGGCAACGAGCCAGCATGGTGCAGGGGTGGGGGAGGCCTTCTGGATGGACAGGTGGGTGGGCACTGAAGATGGGGCAAGGCAGAGGGGGGCAGGGACAGGCCAGGTGAGCTGGGACAGGAGTCCCGGGTGGAGAACACTCCTTTGCTGAGGGAGTGAGTGGGTGAGTGAGTGAGTGCAGGGAGGAACATCCCTCCCCCCTCCCTCCGCCCTTCAGAAAGGCTGTCACTGTGAGGTTCCTCTCTGCCCCTTTGGGACACATTTCAACCTTTTCTACAGGTGGGTTTCCTAGGCACTGCTTGTGTCCAGTGGCGTTGCCAGGGCCTCGCCCTGGAGGCTGGTGGAGTTCTGCGGGGGCCCCAGAGTGCTGCAGGTGGCCCCCTGGTTGCTGCCCATCATGGGGACCTCCTGGCCCCTGGCATGGGAGGCCCTCACCTGCTTTAGTGCTGACTCAATAACACAGTGGGCAGGTGGAGAGGCTTTCTGGGTTGGCAGAAGATCTTTTATTCTTTCCTTCTTTTTAGATAGAGGGGAAGGGAGGGGGAAAGGAAGAGAGAGAAACATCCGGTGAGGCTGACCCTCTGGCACCCGGTACTGGGGACCTGGCCCACCCCGCAGGTGTGTGCCCTGTCGGGGAGTCCAACAGGCAACACCTTGAGGCACAGGACGGTGCTCACTCCACCGAGCCACACCGGCCCGGGTGGAGGTTTGGGCCTCAGGTATATTTCTCCCCACAGCAATTTGCCTGTGGGTGTGACGCCCTCACAGAGGTCATGGTCACGGACATGGTCACAGCTCTCACTGCAGCCCCTGGGGTCCCAGACCTTGGAGCACCCTGTTCCCTCCCCATCCTGGCTGGGCCCCCTGCTGTGTCACAGTGGAGTCCCTGCTGCCCACTCCCTTCCCCAGTGTGTGCAGGTCCTCGGGTGACCGAGGTCTGGCTCACAGGGGGGGACAGCAGGGGTTTCAGCAGCCACCCCGGCCCTCCCCTGGGTGCCCCTCCACTCCCAGAAGTGCTGGGCAACCCACTCAGGAAGGGAGGGGACCTGGGGGGAGGGGGCTGGGGGGGGGCAGAACCCCATGACTGGGGGGTGGAATCTGTTTTCTGGTCGTTGTTCTCCCTTCCTGGAAGACTTCTGTCCTCATTCTTGGGGCTCTCCCTGTGGACAGCCGGGGAAGGGGGGACTCCCTGCCCCAGGTGCCCTTGTTCTAGGGGGGCTGCAGTCACCCCACCCCACTCACCCCAGCCCCATGCCCTGTGGCCTGCAGTGTCACAGGTGCCCCCCCCCCCCCCCCCCCGTCTCGAGCTGCTCCCGACAGGACCCACCCAGGGACGGACCCAGGGTGCCGGTCTGGGAAGGGGATCCTGGGGGCCTCCAGGGTGGGGCCCCCGGGGTGCCAGCCCTGGGTGCTCCATTGGTGCCGTGTCCCCGCCCCGCACACGCACAGCACGCACACACTGCCCACCCCCACACGGCACACACCTCACACAGAGTGGGCACGCCACGCACACCACACACCACGCACGTGCGTCCACCCCCACACCTGCACGGCTCTACCCCAGACCCTCTGTGCGCCTCCCTCCAGTGGGACCTGCAGTGGGTCGTCGGAGCAACGACGACCCAGGGGAGGAACGGACCTCACAGCCTGTGGCCCCCCTCCCCCCCATTGCAGGGAAAAGGGAGCGGGGTGCGGGGCTGAGGCACTCCTGCCCCCGCTGTGTGGCAGGGCCAGCAGGACAGACACTGAAGGCAGGACAGAGGAGGAAGACCTGTGCCCACAGCTCCCCAAGTGCCCGAGGGCCCTGCCTGGGTCTGTGCTGTGGGGTACCCTCAGGTGAGGTTTGTGTGGGGCCAAAGTCCTGGCAGGAAGGAGGGGGTTCATTCTGGGATGCAGGAGCTTCCAGATTTCCTGGCCCCAGAGCTGCCGTCGCACGGGGCAAGTCCCTGCCCCAGGCCCTGCACCTCTTCACAGCTGCCCCAAAGCCTGGGGCGAGGGGGAACGGGCCTCAGTGTTAGGGGTGGGGCTGAGCCTCCCTTTCAGTTCGGGTGGGAGAGGCCCCTGGTCCGCACTTGCTCCTCCGAGGAAGCCTGAGCTGGGACGTGGGGTCCCCTCCAACCTGCCAACTGAGGGGTGAGGGCAGCACCCCGGGGTGGGAGCTCGTCCCCTCTCGACGCCTCAGTTTCCCACCCTGACGGTCTCTGTGGGGGCCCTAGAGGCACACCCAGGACATCCTCAGCCCCAGGGTGTCAGGGAGTGGAGGGAGACTTCTCCCTCGGGAAGACCTGGGGGGGGGGGCCCTGGGGAGAGGTGAGGCGCTGGCCACCAGCCCGTGGTGGGAGCAAGGGCTCGAGGGAGCAGGTGCGCAGAGGGGAAGACGGAGCAACGACGACCCGGGGGAGGAACGGACCTCACGGCCTGTGGAGGGTGTCCCGTCCCAGCCCTCCAGGCCCAGGGGCCCAGGACAGCAGACACCCCCAGGGGCGGGGGCTGCAGGGCAGGGAGCCGGCCTGGAGGAGGTGCTGCAGGGAAGGGGTGGGCGCCGCCCCACGGGCTGCAGAGGGGGCTCCCCCGGGCACGGCCCCTCCTAACCCACCAGGCCCTCGGGGTTGGGGCCTGACATGGGGCGGGAGCCCAGCCTCCTGTGGAAGTGGGTGTGGAGCCCCCACGGCCCCTGGTGGGCTGAGTGGCACACGCATAGCAGGCGGGGGCTGCCAAGTTTATTATCTCTTTGCTGGGGCACACTGGGGAACTTGCAGGAGGGGCTGTGGGGCGGCTCCCCCAGGGGCCCCTGCCCAGCAGGTGGTGCCTGCCTCGTGGGGCAGAGGTGAACGGTCGCTGCTGGCAAAGCAGACAGGCTTGTGGGCACAGCCGGGTCGGTGCAGGGGGGCCGCCCTGTCTCTGGGCCCCTGCACTGGGAGGAGGGCAGCTCAGCCCTTTGGCCGAGCGCTCCCAGGTCTGAGCGGGCCAGTGTGGGTGGGACAGCCAGCTTGCCGTGGGGCCCCGTGGGTGGTGCGTGGACACGGCCGCCCTCACCCTTTTCTGTGCCTGAGGCGGGTCCTCACAGCAGGGCCCAGAGCAACGCTGGCCCCAGGCTGAGCAGGAGGCCCCCAGCGAGGGCCCAGAGGCTGCGCCCTGGCCGGGACACCCCATTACAGAGGTCCTTCTCACAGCAAGACAGACTCTGCACATCAAACTTGGGGGCCGGCAAACCCAGCTGCTTGGATATGTTTGCCAGTAGACTTGTCCCTGGGCCTTTGCCGTACATTGTCTGCATCATGTAAGACACCTCCTCACAGGAAGGGGCACAACCCGCACTCTTCCCGCTGACCTTCTGTCCTGCAGGAGGAAATAGTGCCTGCTGTGGGAGCTTCTGGTCCCTCTGTCCATGTTGGGGTGGCCGTGGTCACCAGCTCCCCTTGGCCATCCCTCCATGAGCGGGGAGACCCCCCCCCCCGGAGGCCTCTGCAGGCTGCTCAGTGCAGAGGGCGGGGAGGCAGGGACAGGCAGCAGCCCCAGGTGACACGCACCTGGCCCCTGACACACCCACACCCCTTGCATGAGGCACCCTGAACCCACCCCACGCTCTGGGCACAGGGAACTCACCATCTGGCCAGGTGGTGATCACGGTGCCCTTGAAGCAGAAGTTCTGTCTCTGTCCACAGGTCATGACCCAGCACTGTGTGGCCATCTGGGCACCAGCACAGAGGTAGCACTGTAGGCTCAGGGCTGGGGCAGGGTGGGGACACAGGGCAGGCTCAGGGGACAGGAAGGCTGGCTTTAGATCCCCGCCGACCACAACCACAACCCGAACTGGAGCCCGGGCTCTGGGCAGCCGCCTCCAGGCCCCTGCTCAGGATCCGGGGAGCCCACCCTCCGGGGCCGGGAGCACAGACCCCTCAGGGCCCAGAAACAGGGGACTGAGGACACACCCCCACTCCCAAGACAGGTCCTGCCAGCACTGGCACTCACCATGGTCCGAGCACAGCAGGACCGCCAGCAGGACCAGATGGAGGCCTCTCATGCTTCCTGGATGCTGTGCCACGAGGGGGGTGCCTGCGGGGGGTGGAGGTCCCAGGTTCAGGTTCTGGCCTCCCCTCCCCAGCCCTGACCCTCCCTGGCTGACCCCCTGCTCACCTCCCCCGCCTCCTCCCACCTGCACCGGCCGTGTGCTCACTGCTGGCCTCAGCCTCCTTCAGAGCAGCAGCATCTGCACCCACCTCCCCGCTGGCCCTCATATCTTCTGCCCTGCAGCCTGTCGCACCCCCCTCTCCTGGGGAACGCCCTAGCCCCACCCATGGTGGTTGTCACTGGGCCTATTTGATCCTGAAGTTCAAGAGCCCCAGGTGCTGAGCAAGAGGAGAGACCACAAGCCCATCCCCTTCCTTCAGGTTTAACCCCTGGAGGAACCTCCTGGACCTCAGCAGGTTACAGTCCGAAGAGTCCCAACAAGGGGGGGAGGGGCCACCTCGGGGGCCCTGTGGCAGGGATGACTGATGGGTGCTTGTGGGAATCTCAGGAGGAAGTGGGGGGCCCTCCCGCCTGTCTCGATGGTCCTGGTTTGCCTCCCCTGAGCCGTGCGGTGACCCACCTCCCTTCCCTTGCCCCGGCCCCAGTCCCTGTCTGCAGGTCTGTCCCGGGTCCTCCAGGGGCTCCCCAGGAAGGACCTCCACAGAAAGCACAGAAGCAGAAAACACGTCACACGCTAACACGTGTTTGTCCGTGGGTTTCACTGTCGCCGGGAACCATGCACATCACGGAATCCATCCTCAGTGGGTCTCGAGCACGTGTGGGTGGAAACCACGGTTTTCAGTCCCACACGCGCAGCCCGCCTCAGGGCGGGTGGTCCGACCACGGTGAGTGGGGCAGCAGCGGGGGCAGGGTGTGGATGGCCCCTGGGTGGGGCGCGCCTGGCGTCCAGCACCAGGTGACAGCACCCGTGCGGCACGACCCCGGCTGCAGCCCCGGCCCCTGCAGACCGCTGCGGCCTCAGCTGGGCCCCAGTGGAAGCCCAGAGAAGCAGCACCATCAGGCGGGGGGGGCGGGGGGGGCATGGCTGCCCGGGGCCAAACCCACGCCAGCCTAGTGACAACACTCATCACTCAGGACCAAGCAGCAGCAGTAACACCACACACGAGAATGGGGGTGACCCACCCCAGGCCCAGAGTCTCAGTCTGTGGGCCCGGGCACAGGGCTGGGCAGGGGAGCCGACACAGACCTACAAGGCAGAGGCCCCAGAGCCAGTCACTCCAGGGCAGAGGGGCCCCGGGGCCAGTGGGCCGACCTCCGGTGGCGGGGCCGCCAGGACACCAGCACAGTGTGGGGCCGCTCCCTAGGGCTGGAGCTCAGCCGTCTCGGGGGAGGTCTGGAGCCTGCCTCAGGGGTGCCTGGGAGGGGGTGGACTCCTCCCTCTGGGTCTCCTCACAGGTGTCCTCCACCCCTGGCAGCAAGTGGGGAACCTCCCCAGGAGCCCATGGGCGGGTGGCCCTGCTCTGCAGCCCTGGCTGCTGGGGTCCCGCATGCACATGTCCAGAGTGCGTCTCCTTGCCAGATGTGACCCACTTCCCAGGCGTTCCTCTGCTTTATCCTCACGCAAGTGTGGGACCACCTGCTGTGCAGGCCCCCGCCTGGCCCGCTCCCCTCTGCACCCACTGCCCCTCCCCACCTCTCCCCCCAGTCTGTGGACTGTTTGTGCTTCCACTCCTCGGGGGTCGGACTTCCAGCAGTTGAGGTTTCTGGCAGCTCTGGTTGTTTCTGTTTTCAAACTGGTTGTTGTCCTCGTTTTGGTTGTGGGGGGAAGTGAAGGGTTTCTGCCCAGGCCTCCACCTGGGCTGGGAGTCCAGGGGGCAGCACTGTCTAGATTGACTGGTTTATTCCATAACTTCCAGAAACAGCTCTCTCTCCCCCCAGCAAGGACACGCACATTTTTATTCTCGGTGATCACTGTACTTCTTAGTGTGCTGGTAAGGGAGCGGCTCAGGACCCCCTGCCCTCCACAGCTTCGGGGCTGGAGCAACAGCAGGGAGACAGCAGGCTGGCCCAGCGGACCCCTAAACTTCAGAATGTCCCCTTTCCCCTTCCCCTTTGGTTCCTGGGTTTCACTGTGTGAGACGGGACTGCGGTCCTTTCTCCTATTAAACCACCATTTCCATCCCTTCCCAGTAGGATCCTTAGGCTGAAACAACAGGGAGAGTTTGCACAGGAAAGATCTCATCCTCTTTACTAGACCCTGACCTTCAGCAAAACTGTTCCACGTTGAGACCCGCCATCCTTTCAAAACAGACACAGATACACAATCTTAAGCAAAGACAAAGTTCAAAGACACAAGCAGTCTCAAACTCAATCCTCTTCAAGAAGGGACTGGAACACCAGCCTTAGATTCTGTAATATTTTACTTTTACTTATTTTTTAGACAGAGAGGAAAGGAGGGAGGAGAGAGACATGGGTGTGGGAGAGAGGTACACCCACACGCTGCCTCCCGCTCACCTGCAGTGGGGGCCGGGCCCACCACCCAAGCATGTGTCCTGGCTGGGAATCGAACCCCTGACCTGTGAGCTGGCAGGCCAGCACTCAGTCCACTGAACCAGAGCTGCCAGGGGAAAGCCTTAGCATCTTATCTCACACCCCCTGGCACCGCCAATGACCCTGACGAGGTCCAAGTGGCAGAGAGAGAAGATTTCTGGTGGATTGCAAACAGCAAAGACCAGGTCAAGCCTCTGAAAGGAGAGAAAGCCGCCAACGAATAACTGAAACCCAGACACACAGAGGAGAGCTCCTGAAACGAAACTGACTTCCTCCGGGGAGAAAGGGAAAATGAAACTGGGAGTCCTGGCTGGTGAGTCAGTGGGTTGAGCAACAGACTGTGACCTGAAAGGCCACCTGTCCCCCACTCAGGGGCCATGCCTGGGTCGTGTGCTGTGTGCCAGGTCGGGAGCATGGGGGGCATGGGCAAGATCCCTGATGGAGGTTCTGTGTCACATGATGTTTCTCTCCCTGTCTCCCTCCTCCCCCTCTGAGTCCCTGCACAATGTCGGCAACATTGCTACAAAGTAGACTTAAAGAAGCCCACATGACCACTTGCTGTTCCTGTTGTGCTCACCTAATAATCAGGCCAATTGAAACGGGACTTCCGACTTCCAGCAAGATGGAGGCATAGGTGGACGCACCGTACCTCCACGCACAACCAAGATTAGAACCACAACAACTTAGAGCCAGAATAACACCCTGAATGACAGAGAATTTATCTGAATGGAAGTCTGACAGCCAAGAAGCTGAAGTAGACTCGTTCATCCAGACCAGTACGAGGGACAGAGCGGAGGAGCCAGAAGGGCGCGGGTTGGCGGCGCTCGGAGATCGGGGGGAACTTGGCACGAACTTGGCCCGCAAGCCATCCGGAGCACGCAAGAACAAAGAGGTGGACCCTGAGTACGCAAGCAGCGGCTTGCCGACCCAGTGAGGCAGCAGTTGTGCACCAGCCAGAGCTCACAACCCAGGATCCCAGAGAAGGGACTGAGATCCCAGGAGAACGGAACTACCGCCATTATTCCCTCCCGCCCCCACTCCTGACCCCCCCGCCTCACATATAACGTCACAATCTAGCGACTGGGGTGCCCAGCCCCGGTGAACACCTAAGGCTCAGCTCCTCACTGTAAGAAGGACGACCTGACAAAAAAAAAAAAAAAAAAGGAGGAACAGGGAGAGATATGTGTCCAACAGAGGAACAAATCAGTGCCCCAGAACTCATCCTTTTGAGCGACCAAGAAATACCCAATCTATCAGATGCACAGTTCAAAACACTGGTGATCAGAAAGCTCACAGAATTGGTTGATTTTGGGGCAAATTAGATGAAAAAATGCACGTTACCATAAAAGAGATGAAGGAAGATGCACGGAGAGCCAATAGTAAAGGCAAGGAAACTGGGTCTCAAAACAATAGAGTGGACCAGAAGAAAGAAAGAACCAACCAAGCAGGAAAGAATGAAGAAATAAGAATTCAAAAAAACAAGGAGAAGCTTAGGAGCCTCCAGGACATCTTTAAACGTTCCAACATCCGAATTACAGGGGTACCAGAGGGGGAAGAGGAAAAGCAACAGATTGAACATGTATTTGAACAAATAGTAAAGGAGAACTTCCCCATTCTGGCAAAGGAAACAGACTTCCAGGAAATGTAGGAAGCTCAGAGAGCCCCAAAGAACTTGGACCCAAGAAGAAACACACCAAGGCACATCATCATTACATTAGCCGAGGTAAAAACGAAGGAGAGAATCCTAGAAGCAGCAAGAGATAAGGGGACAGTAACGTACAAAGGAGTTCCCATCAGACTGTCAGCTGATTTTTCAAAAGAGACCTTGCAGGCAAGAAGGGGCTGGAAAGAAGTATTCCAAGTCATGAAAGGCAAGGACCTACATCCAAGATTGCTCTATCCAGCAAAGCTTTCACTTAGAATGGAAGGGCAGATGAAGTGCTTCTCAGATAAGGTCAAGTTAAAGGAGTTCATCATCACCAAGCCCTTATTTTATGAAATGTTAAAGGGACTTATCTAAGAAAAGAAGATAAAGAAAAACGTGTATAGCAAAAGGACAGCAAACTCACAATTATTAACAATCAGACCTAAAGCAAAACCGAAAGGAACTCAGCAAACAACTAGAACAGGAACAGAACCACGGAAACGGAGATCACATGGAGGGTTAGCAACAAGGGAGTGGGAGGAGGAGAGGGGGGAAAAGGTACAGAGAATAAGTAGCATAGAATGTAGGTTGAAAATAGATGGGGCAGGGTAAGAATAGTATGGGAAATGTAGAAGCTAAAGAACTCATAAGTATGACACATGGACATGACTAAGGGGGGAGTGGGTGGGAGAGGGGGTACAGGGGGGAGGGGACTGAAGGGGGGACACGGGACAACTGTAACAGCATAATCAATAATAAAATATATTTTAAAAAAAGAAATAGAAAGCGAAAAAAAAAAGAAAGAAAGAAATGCAGTGATCACCGAGAATAAAAATGTGCGGGTCCTTGCCAGGGGAGAGAGAACCGTTTCTGGAAGTTATGGAATAAACCAGTCAATCTAGACAGTGCCGCCCCCTGCACTCCCAGCCCAGGGGGAGGCCTGGGCAGAAACCCTTCACTTCCCCCCACAACCAAAACGAGGACAACAACCAGTTTGAAAGCAGAAACAACCAGAACTGCCAGAAACCCGAACCGTTGGAAGTCCGACCCCCGAGGAGTGGAAGCACAAACAGTCCACAGACGGGGGGGAGAGGCGGGGAGGGGCAGTGGGTGCAGAGGGGAGCGGGCGAGGCGGGGGCCTGCACAGCAGGTGGTCCCACACTTGCGTGAGGATAAAGCAGAGGAACGACCGGGGAGTGGGTCACATCTGGCAAGGAGACGCACTCTGGACATGTGCATGCGGGACCCCAGCAGCCAGGGCTGCAGAGCAGGGCCACCCGCCCATGGGCTCCTGGGGAGGTTCCCCACTTGCTGCCAGGGGTGGAGGACACCTGTGAGGAGACCCAGAGGGAGGAGTCCACCCCCTCCCAGGCACCCCTGAGGCAGGCTCCAGACCTCCCCCGAGACGGCTGAGCTCCACCCCCAGGGAGCGGCCCCACACTGTGCTGGTGTCCTGGCAGCCCCGTCACCGGAGGTCGGCCCACTGGCCCCGGGGCCCCTCTGCCCTGGAGTGACTGGCTCTGGGGCCTCTGCCTTGTAGGTCTGTGTCGGCTCCCCTGCCCAGCCCTGTGCCCGGGCCCACAGACTGAGACTCTGGGCCTGGGGTGGGTCACCCCCATTCTCGTGTGTGGTGTTACTGCTGCTGCTTGGTCCTGAGTGATGAGTGTTGTCACTAGGCTGGCGTGGGTTTGGCCCCGGGCAGCCATGCCCCCCCCACCCCGGCCTGACGGTGCTGCTTCTCTGGGCCGCCACTGGGGCCCAGCTGAGGCCGCAGCGGTCTGCAGGGGCCGGGGCTGCAGCTGGGGTCATGCCGCACGGGTGCTGTCACCTGGTGCTGTCACCTGGTGCTGGACGCCAGGCACGCCCCACCCAGGGGCCATCCACACCCGGCCCCCGCTGCTGCCCCACTCACCGCGGTCGGACCACCCGCCCTGACACGGGCTGGGCGTGTGAGACTGAAAACCGTGGTTTCCACCCACACGTGCTCGAGACCCACTGAGGATGGGTTCCGTGATGTGCATGGTTCCCGGCGGCAGTGAAACCCACGGACAAACACATGTTAGCGTGTGAGGTGTTTTCTGCTTCTGTGCTTCTCCTTCTGTGGAGGTCCTTCCTGGGGAGCCCCTGGATGACCCCGGACAGACCTGGGGACAGGGACTGGGGCCGGGGCAAGGGAAGGGAGGTGGGTCACCGCACAGCTCAGGGGAGGCAGACCCGGGCCACCGAGGGACTGTGTAGAAAGCCACCCGCAACCTCTTGGAAATTCCCCAAACTGCAGAGGTTCACCCCGTCTTCCTCGAAATCCTACAAGCACCCATCCATCACCCCTCCCCCAACTCCACCCTGGATGGCTCCACGCCCCCCTGTCCTGAGACTGGGCTGGCTGACACCGGCTTTGGTGCAGGAATTACCTCCAGGGGTTAAAGCTACAGGAAATGGCAGGGGCAAGCTTGTGGTGTGGCCTGTTGTCAGGCCCCTGGGGCTCCTGAACTTCAGAAAAAACACGCCTAACGAAGATTTCCATGGGTGGGGCACAAAGGCTTGAGGGCGGCAGGCGGAGGCCGGAAGTGGGTGGTGGATATATCAGGGCCAGCGGGGAGGTGGGTGCAGATGCTGCGGGGCTGAAGGAGGCTGAGGCCAGAAGTGAGCACACGGCCGGTGCAGGTGGGAGGAGGGGGGGGAGGTGAGCAGGGGGTCAGCCAGGGAGGGTCAGGGCTGGGGAGGGGAGGCCAGAACCTGAACCTGGGACCCCCCCTCCCCCGCAGGCACCCCCCTCGTGGCACAGCATCCAGGAAGCATGAGAGGCCTCCATCTGGTCCTGCTGGCGGTCCTGCTGTGCTCGGACCATGGTGAGTGCCAGTGCTGACCGGACCTGTCCTGGGAGTGTGGGTGGGTCCTCAGTCCCCTGTTCCTGGGCCCTGAGGGGTCTGTGCTCCCAGCCCCGGAGGGTGGGCTCCCCAGGTATGGGCAGGGGCCTGGAGGCACCTTCCTGGACCATGGGTTCCAATTCGGGTTGTGGTTGTGGTCGGCGGGGGTCTAAAGCCAGCCTTCCTGTCCTCTGAGCCTGCCCTGTGTCCCCACCCCACCCCAGCCCTGAGCCTACAGTGCTACTTCTGTCCTGGGGTCCAGACGATCACGCAGTGCTGGGTCATGACCTGTGGACAGGGACAGAACGTCTGCTTTAAGGGCAACCTGATCACCACCTTGCCAGGTGGTGAGTTCCCTGCGCCCACAGCGTGGGGCTGGGTTCAGGGGGCGTCATGGAAGGGGTGTGGGTGTGTCAGGGGCCAGGTCCGTGTCACCTGGGGCTGCTGCCTGTCCCTGCCTCCCCGCCCTCTGCACTGAGCAGCCTGCAGAGGCCCCCGGGGTGGAGGGGAGGGGGCTCCCCGCTCATGGAGGGACGGCCAAGGGGAGCTGGTGACCACGGCCACCCCAACAGGGACAGAGGGACCAGAAGCTCCCACAGCAGGCACTTTTTCCTCCTGCAGGAGAGAAGCTCAGCATGCAGCACGGGGGGTGTTCCACTTCCTGTGAGGAGCTTTCCAACCAGACTAAGGCAGTACCTGGCTCAGCCCCAAGGCCAAGTCCACAGGATAAGATATTCCAGGACCTGGGTCCGCTGGTCCCCAAGTTTGAATTGCAGGGTGTGTCCTGTTGTAAGACAGACCTCTGTAATGGGGTGTCCCGAGCAGGGCACAGCCTCTGGGCCCTCGCTGGGGGCCTCCTGCTCAGCCTGGGGCCAGCCCTGCTCTGGGCCCTGCTGTGAGGACCCGCTTCAGGCACAGAAAAGGGTAAGGGCGGCCGTGTCCAGGCAGCACCCACGGGGCCCCACGGCGAGCTGGCTGTCCCACCCACACTGGCCCGCTCAGACCTGGGAGCGCTCGGCCAAAGGGCTGAGCTGCCCTCCTCCCAGTGCAGGGGCCCAGAGACAGGGCGGCCCCCCTGCACCGACCCGGCTGTGCCCACAAGCCTGTCTGCTTTGCCAGCAGCGACCGTTCACCACTGCCCCACGAGGCAGGGACCACCTGCTGGGCAGGGCCCCTGGGAGAGCCGCCCCACAGCTCCTCCTGCAAGTTCCCCAGTGTGCCCCCCGCAAAGAGATAATAAACTTGACAGCACCGGCCTGCTGTGCGTGTGCCACTCAGCCACCGGGGGCCGTGGGGGCTCCACACCCACTTCCACAGGAGGCTGGGCTCCCACCCCATGTCAGGCCCCAACCCCGAGGGCCTGGCGGGTTAGGAGGGGCCATGCCCGGGGGAGCCCCCTCTGCAGCCCGTGGGGCGGCGCCCACCCCTTCCCTGCAGCACCTCCTCCAGGCCGGCTCCCTGCCCTGCAGCCCCCGCCCCTGGGGGTGCCTGCTGTCCTGGGCCCCTGGGCCTGGAGGGCTGGGACGGGACGCCCTCCACAGGCCGTGAGGTCCGTTCCTCCCCCGGGTCGTCGTTGCTCCGTCGACCCACTGCAGGTCCCACTGGAGGGAGGCGCACAGAGGGTCTGGGGTAGAGCCGTGCAGGTGTGGGGGTGGACGCACGTGCGTGGTGTGTGGTGTGCGTGGCGTGCCCACTCTGTGTGAGGTGTGTGCCGTGTGGGGGTGGGCAGTGTGTGCGTGCTGTGCGTGTGCGGGGCGGGGACACGGCACCAATGGAGCAGCCAGGGCTGGCACCCCGTCGGCCCCACCCTGGAGGCCCCCAGGATCCCCTTCCCAGACCGGCACCCTGGGTCCGTCCCTGGGTGGGTCCTGTCGGGAGCAGCTCGAGACGGGGGGGGGGGGGGGCACCTGTGACACTGCAGGCCACAGGGCATGGGGCTGGGGTGAGTGGGGTGGGGTGACTGCAGCCCCCCTAGAACAAGGGCACCTGGGGCAGGGAGTCCCCCCTTCCCCGGCTATCCACAGGGAGAGCCCCAAGAATGAGGACAGAAGTCTTCCAGGAAGGGAGAACAACGACCAGAAAACAGATTCCACCCCCCAATCATGGGGTCCTGCCCCCCCAGCCCCCTCCCCCCAGGTCCCCTCCCCTTCCTGAGTGGGTTGCCCAGCACTTCTGAGAGTGCAGGGTTGGCCAGGGGAGGGCCAGGTTGGCTGCGGAAACCCCTGCTGTCCCCCACTGTGAGCCAGACCTCGGTCACCCGAGGACCTGCACACACTGGGGAAGGGAGTGGGCAGCAGGGACTCCACTGTGACAGAGCAGGGGGCCCAGCCAGGATGGGGACGGAACAGGGTGCTCCAAGGTCTGGGACCCCAGGGGCTGCATGAGAGCTGTGTCCATGTCCGTGACCATGACCTCTGTGAGGGCGTCACACCCACAGGCAAATTGCTGTGGGGAGAAATAAAACTGAGGCCCAAACCTCCACCCTGGCCGGTGTGGCTCGGTGGAGTGAGCACCGTCCTGTGCCTCAAGGTGTTGCCTGTTGGACTCCCCGACAGGGCACACACCTGCGGGGTGTGCCAGGTCCCCAGTACCGGGTGCCAGAGGGTCAGCCTCACCGGATGTTTCTCTCTCTTCCTTTCCCCCTCCCTTCCCCTCTGTCTAAAAAGAAAAGAAGGAAAAAAGATCTCCTGCCAACCCAGAAAGCCTCTCCACCTGCCCACTGTGTTATTCAATCAGCACTAAAGCAGGTGAGGGCCTCCCATGCCAGGGGCCAGGAGGTCCCCATGATCGGCAGTAACCAGGGGGCCACCTGCAGCACCCTGGGGCCCCTGCAGAACTCCACCAGCCTGCAGGTCTGGGCCCTGGCAGCTCCACTGGTCACAGCAGTGCCTAGGAAACCCACCTGTAGAAAAGGTTGAAATGTGTCCCAAAGGGGCAGACAGGAACCTCACAGTGACAGCCTTTCTGAAGGGCGGAGGGAGGGGGGAGGATAGGGGGAGGGATGTTCCTCCCTGCACTCACTCATTCATTCATTCACTCACTCACTCACTCACTCACTCTCCCTCACACCCACTCACTCCCTCAGCAAAGGTGTGCTCTCCAGCCAGGACTGCTGTCCCAGCTCACCTGGCCTGTCTCTGTCCCCCTCTCCCTTGCCCCATCTGAGTGCCTGTCCCACGTGTCCATCCAGAAGGCCTCCCCCACCCCTGCACCATGCTGGCTTGTTGCCTGAGACACCCCGCAGCTCACAGACACCCGGAATTTGACCAGCGTCTGCCAGTGTGCATCTGGCCGCTGCTGTGGCCCCACCTGGGCCTGAGGCTATCAGGACAGCAGGTGGTTCCCCGAGGGATGTAGGGGCTCCTGAGGCAGGGGGACAGCCTGACAGGCACACGGGGGTGGCCTGCCTCCCGGCTGTGTCCACCTGTGCACACATGTGCAGGGCCACTCACGTGAGACATCTCCTCAGCTCAGGGGCAGCTTGGTGAACACAGGAGGGTCCTAGGGGTGGGTGTCTCTCGGAGACCCCCACATGGGGCTGTGGAGACCCATGGGGCCACCCCCTCTCCACACAGGGGAGAGGGCCCAGGTGGGGGGTGGTCAGATCCTCCCTCCATGGCCCAGACCACTCGTGCATGCAGCATGCAACTCCCGTCGGCCACTTGAGGCTGTTCCTACAGTGGAAGCCCTTCCAGTCTCGGCAGGGAGTCCTGAGAAGTCACCCCAAGGATTAAAGTCCTGGACTGGGGGCTCCTGTGTTGCTTTCAGGACTGTAGACGATGAGATGGGCTCAGTGGCTTCCGATTCGTCTTCTTAAATACAGGAGAGAGTGGGAATGAGGTGACCGGGGTAGGATAGAAAAATACGGAGTAACAGCCCTGGTTGGTGTGGCTCAGGAACTGGGCACTGGCCTACAAACCAACCAGAGAGTTGCTGGTTGGATTCCCAGTCAGGGCACAGGCCTTAGCTGTGTGCTGGGTCCCCAGTAGGGGGCACCCAAGAGGCAACCACACGCTCATGTTTCTCTCCCTCTCTCTCTCTCCCCCTTCCCCTTTTCCTAAAAATAAAGAAATGACGTGTTCAAAAAGTAAAAAAGAAAAATACCGAGTAACAATTTACATATGTTGGTCATATTAAAAAAAAATCATTTCTTACACCCAGAGGGTGTTTCCTCTGGCCCAGGACGGCCCTGCCCCCAGCCTGAGCCCCACCCACCCGGCAGAGAAAACTGGGTCCAGGGGCCCAGGCCGAGGCAGGATCGGGGTGTGGGGGACTCAGGGGGACTCCCCAGCGCAGCCAGACTCTTAAGGCCACGAAGCAGGCGGGACAGGAAACGTTACCACAAAGCCGCTGTAAAACTTCCATCACCCCTTCCCCTGCAGGGAGATTTATGACACCACCACCGCCCCCCCCCCGCCCCGCCCCTTCCCACCAGCCCTGAGCGGAAGGATGTCTGCCCTCTGCTCCCAGGGTCCCCTGGCCATGCCACCCCGCTGCTCTGAAGCCCCAAGTTCACCCCGCCCCACCCCTGGCTTCTGCCCTCCCGCCTTGCAGGGGCCGGGCCCTGCTGCTCAGCCAGAGGCTCCACCCTCTTCAGGGACCCCCTTATCTTCCGTGGGTACCCCCGCTAGTATGTTCCCTGCACCTCGCACTGTCCTTTGGTGTCAGCCGGGCCCGGGGGAGAGGATGCCCTCAGTGTCTGGGACTTTGGGAGCAGGCTCGCCCACGGCCGACCGCCTCTGCCTCCTAGGTGGACCGGCCAGGGCCACTCAGCCTGCACCAGGGTGCTACTCGCACGTTGGCCTCCAGAGGGCGCGCGAAGGCCGCGGGAAGGGGACTGGCACCAGGGACAAGGGCGCAGGCCCCGCCCTCAGGCGGGGAGCGGGGAGGGCTCTGGGCCAGGCCTCCAGGGCCAGGGAAAGCAAGGGGAGAGCTGAGAACCTGGGGACGGGTGGGATCTGCAAGGCCACTGCCTGCGGGGATGCGGGGGTGCGGGGCTGTGCCTAGGAGCTCGGCGTCCCCATGCCTCACCCGACACCTCCCCTCCCCCCAAGGGACGCTATTTAAGGGAGCCCCGCCCCGTGTCCCCAACTATCACCCCCCAGAGCTGGCCTCCGGGTCGCCACCTGCCGTTCCCAGATCGCTCTTAACCAGGAGAAACGCACAAGGGAGGTCTCCGCGCTCCAGTCCCTTAAGGTCCCACTAGGTCAACCCCTCCTCTAGGGAAAGGGGTCTGTGCTTTCTGGAGACGCCGGCGGACGGGAGCCTGCGGTCCGCTCCTCCCAGAGAGCCGGCCCGGGGGTGCGGGCTTCCGAGCCGGCCCCCCATCGCCGAGCCCCTGCACCCTGGCGCTGAGGCTCGCGGTCCCCACAGCGCCGTCCCTCTCGCCAGGCGCATCCCCACTCAGATGCCGTCGCCCAGCTATTTACTGATCACCAAGTGCCCGCCGGGCAGGGTCGGAAGCTGCGCGTCAGGGTGGGCGGGGTAGCACAGCTGGGAACCTAGGTTCAAGGAGCTTTTTGGACTACAAATGTGGCCGCCCTCTAGACTACAGGCAATACGGCCACTGAACTCTGACCCAGAAGACGTGGCTGACGTCAGACCAGGACCCACCAATGACACGTTGCTTCTTTGTTCACCAGGAACCAATCCTAGGCTCCCGCGGGAAGTTACGCCGCATAAAACTCCCAGCCTCCCTTCTCCCGCGGGGTCTCTTCTCGGCCCTTTCTCCCGCCCGGAAAGTGTCGTCGGGAGCACGAACCTCCGAAGTAAAGCTCCGCTGCCGGTTTCCATGGCTGCACGGGTGTTCATTTCCTCCGCGGGGCCTGAGAAAACCTTCCGTTTGGCCCCCAAACCCGGGAGGAGTCCCTGTCTGCTGAGGACTGCTCCTCCCCCGGCTCCCCGGGAGGCCTCTGGCTACCCCACCAGTCTGAGCCCCGGGCCGCGGCAAGTGCCGCCGTCCCCCAACTTCCCGGTCCTGGGGTTCCGCTCCGGCTCCCCGTCCGCGGGAAAGGCTGCTTTCCTAACTGAAGGTCGTGGCGCTGCGTCGGGGGTCGCCCCTCCTGGAGACACTGTTCTCCCTCCGGGGTTCAAGAACGGGTGAAGACGCTCCTCCGTCCTGGACCCCCTTCTCTCGGATGTGTCTGCGACTTGAGTTGCGGGACGCCACCTCTCAGTCACCGACCTTCCGTCCTTGGGGCCGGGGACGGGAGGGCGGGGCTTCAGACCAGACCCTAGGTGGCCTCTAGGGTGTCTGGCCTCAAACAGAAATGACTGATTTTTCTGTCCAGTACGGCCTGGCCCTTATATCCGCTCAGTAATGGCAAAACCTGGCCCCCCTGAAGGCACTTTGGATTTCGTTACCCTTACTGACCTAAATAATTTTCGCAGACGGACTGGGAAAAGAGTCTAAGGTCCCCACATTCAGAGCCTCGGAACTTTGTGCTCCCGCCCGGACCTGCGCACCCACTGCCCCACGGCACAAGTCCTCCTGTCCCGGAAAAATTGTGAATCTGCATTCTGTCTTTCTCCTAATGGCTCCGGAGCTTCCTACCTTCTTTTTCTGCCTCTCCTGAAGACCTTGTTTCCCTCCTCATTTCCCCCCACCCTCTGAGGGCCTTCTCCCCCCTCCTTTCCCCCTCCCTACCAGCTCCCGCCAGCCAGCGGCCTTCATCCCGTCCTGCAGAGGCCTATGGGGGGGTGGGGGGGTTGGGTACCGAGGCTGTGCCAGAAAACTTAACTCTGTCTCCAGCCGACTGTAACAGTATAATATCAGCAGAGGCTGCCTTTCCCACCTTCGGAGTTAAGGAAATGCTGTGCTGTGGGGGTGGGGGATTTCAAAGTGCTATGCCTGTGCTCAGAAGTAAAAACAATGAGACCTGAACTGAGTGCTCCGGTTCTGCCCGGGCTTGGAAAAAAAGAGGCAGCCCCCACTCCCCACCCCCCAGCCTCAAGTCTTTCAGTGTCCCTACGTAAGTGGGGGCCTTGCTGGGGTGTCTGAGGTCAATCCCTAAAACATGCAGGGGCCTCATAGGGAATTCCAATCATGGTAATTAAACGCCGGCTGGTCACCCAGCACTCCAAGCCCCCCTGGCTGTATTGGACAGTTAGGGGAGAAACCGAGACATGTAAAAAGTTAGGGATAACCAAAGGAATAACGGCTTTTGGAAGCCCTGCACACAAGCAACACAATGTAACCTACTACTTGGATTCCTTAGCCTTGTCTGCCTCCAAACCTGACCAGGACGAAGTCGGTTTGAATCATTAGCTTGTTGTGAGCTTGCAGCAGCTCTTTCTCCCCAGGTGACTTCTAACAACTCCATTTGCATCCGAATACCCCTTGCAAAAACTGAAGGGGGTGAACAATGTTATGTCTGCTGGGCAAATGTCTTTCTGTCTCTCTCAAGAAATCACCGCACCTCATGGGCATGGGTCAAGCATTTAAAAGCCACAATGGCGTTGAAGCAACAAAGACACCTGTGGGAGGTCACGTTAAATGTGAACTAAGAAAGAACACTAGGTTTCCCGCCAACTGCAAGCAAATGTCCACGCAGCTAGAGGCACACTGTAAAAGCACACACGGTCTCATGCCTGTGGTACATGCCCCACTTAGGTGTAGTCTCTAAGAAGGGAGAGCAAGATTTTAGCCTGTAGTGGACGTCCTGCCTTTTCCAGGCTCTGTTCTCCTAACTAGGCATTTTTTGTTCGAATTTGCCTCAAGTATTTTCTCCTTTCTCTGACTCCATTTGTACCTCTGACTACTCTCATGCCTGTCTGCTTTACCAAGTAATTGCTGTGTCTATTTTCCAGCCAGGCAGCCATCTAATCTGTAAAACCATGCCTTTGAGCCTTATTGTGTGGGCAGCAGGAGGTGATGACAGTCCTTACCTGCCTAACCCAAGCCTTGCATTCAATGAAGCTTCATATTGGGCTTGGCCCCACTATGCCCACATTGCCTAGAAACAAGGGTACAAAAAGAGAAAATCTCATTCCCTCCTTGACTGTAAAACTCAGAAAGGAAACTGAGGAATTAAGTCTTTGGAGCATTGTAAACTTCTAAACCTAAGGGCTACTTTACTACCTCAAAACAATAGAGGAATTAACTGGCCACTCAAAACAGCCGGGTACCTGTCTCTCCAGTGCTGTGGAGAAGGTGACATTTTAAACTGAGGCGTTTTTTTTTTCCAGCTGTGCCTGAGTCCTAAGCCTGACATCTCTGCGGGGTTTTTTGTTTTGTTTTGTTTTCTTTTTACTTCCAGCCCCTGTCCTGAGCAGAGCAGGGGGTGGGGCCGCGCAGCACCCAGAGTTTTCATAATGCTGGGAAACAGCAGCTTATGGTGGTTTGTTTTCCTCCTTTAAAGAGGGCCGTACTCGGGTACACGCGCCTTTCTCAGTAGCTAACCAGCAGCAGTACAAGGGAAGGCTAGGAAACTTTTCTGAAAATCCCTCGCAACTCATGTAGCATCCAGCACACGCGAGAACCAATATCGGAGACTTTCAGGGGTTCAAAGATGTTATTTTATTGGCCAAGTTTAACCTGCGCCGGGGTGAACTCTCAAAGTGTCCAGCGACACAGAGCCCACAAGGAGCTGCAAACGAGAGCCGCCCCGAGCGCTTACAACTACGTCCTTATATAGGGGCGGGCAAGCAAGCGTTATACAGAAGCAGACGTGGCAGTTAGCAATTCGCTTGCAGAGACCACGTGCGGGAATTTCAAACCAAGCATTCTTGCCTAAGGCGGGAAGGCAGGCTGTTTGTTCATTAACCCAGTCATCTCCTGGCTCTAGCTAGCTAGTTTTCTATTTTCTCATTAAAAACTACAAAGCACTGCTTATCTAGCCTACCCAGGGGAGAGCGTCTGCTAGACACGGGATGTTTGCTTAACTGCCCTGTGTCTCCCTTATCATTTCCTTTTAGCTACAATGTGGTTCTTGTCTCTTAGAGGAAATTCAGTTCTGAATTTCCTTATTCCCAACATTCCCCCGTTTTCTCTTGGGGGTTGTCAAACCCTTGACTCTTCATCACTAGGGATAATGGTATAGGGTTGGGATAAAACCATTAGCTTTACTACTTCTATTCTTTCTTTAATAAAGGCTATGACCCTATTTAAAATGTAGGGCCCTATAGTGATTGCTAGCAGGAGTATATCTTAAGGTCTAGTCTACTTTTCTTCTAATTGATTTTCTGGGGATTTTGTCCTCCAAATCCCTATTTGGGGACCCTTTGGCTGCACCCTCCTTTTAGATATACCCACTTTAAATTCTTTTAAAGGACAATGGACGAAGGTCTCATCTTCTTGTAACTGCTTCCGGCTGGAAACGGACGTTGTTTTACCCACCCATGGGTCAGGGGTGCCCTGAAAGGGGGGTGCAGCACAGAGGGAGTCCTTCCTGCAAGGGGAAGGACCTTACAGAATCCTGGTCAGTTGGCTGTCACTAGGAAGTCGCAGGCTTGGTGTCCAAAGGCTGGCATTACTGCACCGTTGGCATCCTGGTCATATTCTGGAGGTGACAGATTTTGGAAAAAGTTGGAAGGCGCAATTAAATCATAACCACTAAATGACAGAGGCAAGGACTGAAGTAAAGAATGACTTATCTGGAGGAAGGTGTACAAGGCACGCTACACCTATCCAAAGCTTTTGTAGTCCATTATACTTTACTCAGGCTGAGGGAATATATTATGATTTCCCTCCTTTCAGATATCTAAACTTTTCCTGTTCAAGCTATTAAGACAGAAAAGGGAAAATCAGTTTTAAAGTGAAGCCCACAGATCGCCCAAACTGCTTACTAACCCAACCACTTAGTTTAGCCAAACCGTTGAGTCTCGGGGGTGATGATGAAAATGGGCTCCTTAAGTGAGGTTTATATTCATTCACTCATTCAACCAATTACTCAGGTATTGAAGTCATAGGCATATGCCCTATGAAAACAGAAGGATACACAGGTTAATTCACACAACAATCCCCAAACCAGTCTCTGTGCCTGTGAGACTGTCTTTTGGGAAGACGTTCAATTGCAAGGTTCTTCCTGCAATAACATTTAGTAATACCAATTTCACAGGTCCTCCGTACCTGTAAATTGTACATTTTTGGTGATATTACAAACTCAGTTTCAACTTTCAAATGAAAACAAACTTTCAAGACAGTTAGCTGCACCATTCTGATGTCCAATACTAAGCATTGTGATTTTCCTTGAACCACAATTTTTCTTCTTAAGATCACCCTCACCATTATTACAGGGACTACTTTGAGTCCTGCTTTTAATTTTGACTGTTTGTTTGCATAAACACACCAAGAGCAGCCTGGATCACTTATGATCCTTGAGTCTACCTTGCTGGAACTCACACAGGGAGCCTTTAGATTGACTTCTCTGTCTGCCCCCGCTTGGAGCACAGAAGCAGAGCCACACATCTGGCTTCGCCTGTACCAGTTGTTTCACTCAAAACCTTGAGGCTTCCATTGTGCTTACAGGTTTCTTTTGGCCATCTTTCAGGAAAGCAACCTTCATTCCTTCCCTGGAAAGACTGCCGTGAACCACACAACCAACCAAAGTACCAGGCTTTTCTTGTGGGCTTACGCTAGCTTCACAAGTCAATCCCAGTTCCTCAGGGCTTTCTGGTGACGACCAGAACCCATACATGCCTCCTTCAGGCGTGACATTCCAGTCAAAGTCATGGTTAACAAATCCACTATTAACGATTGGTCTTATTGGTGTTATGCAAAGAAACCTTATATTATCACTCACTTCTTCAGAATGCCAAATTCTGGAGGGATCAGGTAGGGAGAAAAATACAAACCCTGAAGGAAAATCTTTTCCCTTCTGATATCCACCAGGCTTCTTAAAACCTTTACTTCCACAGACTTTCTGCAACGTTCACAAACCCTTTATTTTATACAGCTTTTGATATCCACCAAGATTGCATTTTTATGCCTTATATCTTCTTCTATGAACTAACACCACATAATTCCTTTCTAAAACTTTCCTACAGAGTGTGAAGTTTCAACTTTCCCTGGAATTCTCAGTTTCCTTTTTAGAGAAGATGCAGAGTGAAATCCAAGACACAGAGTTTCCAGAACAGTACACAGGTAGGGGCATTCTCTTGCACAGAGACATGCTTCTTCAGGCCCCTTCTTTTGGCAGAGACATGCTGCTTTGCTCATGGCTGAAGCACTTATCAGCCCCAAATGGCCCTGTCTGGGTCCCGAGTGGCAAAAGCATTCTCCCCAACCGGTTACAGGTAACCTTCCCTAGGTCTTAAAGTACAGAAGGTTTCTGATCAGAAACAACACCAATGTTAGAAATCTTGCTTGTTTCCTACAAAACCAGAAAACAATTCAGGTTTCCTTTACTCCAGGTTTAAAACTTTCACATCCTTTACACATAATTTTACTCATCCAGATTTAACCATCAATCCCTTTTAACCCTGCTCCTTTCCCACTCTGGGAAGGACTGTACTCAAACTCAGCACTTAAACTCAGCATGTGACAGCTAAAAGTCCCCAGCACTGCAGGTCCCTTCCACTAAAAGCCCCCAGATTCACAGGGACCTCCTGCAGCTTTCTGAAGCTTAGATCTTGCAAACACCCTATAAATCAGATGGTCATCTTTGGACCTCAGTTCATGACCTTCAGAACCAGAGCCATTCCTATCAGAACCAGTTACGCAGAGAACCTGACTGGTGCAATGGCAACACAGCAGCAGCATACAGCCCATAATCTGGAGAGAGATCCCTTAGCCACCACCTGGTCCAGTTCCAAGATGGCGGCGCCCATGCATGCCGGGTCGTCCAAGATGGCAGCGCCCACGCACAACCCACCCTCCAGGGTGGGGCACTCACGTGGCTCATCCTCCATTTTACCCAAAATGGTGCCACACCCACATGGCTTGCTGTCCGATCCCCACCACGCGTGCAGGCTCAGCTTACAGAGCCCAGGGGTTTGCTTCCTCCCCAAACCCGAGCACAGGTTCCCTTGCTGCCACCTGGGCTCCCCGAAACTGTGAGTGAGCAGACAGGGGCCACCTGGGAGCAGCACCCTAACCAAACCATTATCCACAACTCCATTATTACAAAACGGTGTTCAGAAACCAGTTTTCAACCAAAACACTTTCACGTTTCTGCTCCCTCCCCGTTTCCTTTCCTTTCCACCTCTCCAGGCGTGATAGGCGGCCGATGCCCTCAGGAGGAGTGCAGAGGAATTCTCGAGACGGGGAAAACTCCAAAGTCTCACTCTCTCGCACCTGAGGGGGTCGGTCTGCCACGGACAATTATCGTCCCGGCAGAGATGCCAAAAACTGTTACAGAACAAACAAGGGGGCCTGGGACAATAGACTATTACTGAAAGAAGCCCCCAGGTCCGTTATGTCCGCCGGCAGAGGAAAGACGTCTCTCAATGCCAGAGATTTGTGAAAAGGAAAGAAAACGTTTATTTAATGCTATATACGAACTTAAAGTAGTGACCTAATGTCTTTATCAAAAAATACTAAAGTCCCTTAAAGCACCCACAAACACACAGTCCTTCCTTCCTTCCCCCTTTGCCCAGTCCAGAGTACCGTATCTCAGGAAAGGAAATAGAAGTCCATGGCTTCTATTAGAAGTCCAGAAGTCCTCTGGTTCTTCCTCTCAGGGCTGCGGGAGTCTCCACTCTGTCAAGGCCGCGTGGCTCCCTCTCTCAGGGCTGCCATGTCTGGGTTTAAATCCCTGCAGCCAATCTTCTCCTGCAGCCCCATTTCCGACTCCTCCTACACTCAGCCACACTTGCCCTCAATCTGCTGTCTTCTCCAGCTTTTCTGGTCGCCATCATGGGTCTGGACAGGTGTCACCCCATGTCCTGGAGCCAATCTTCTCCCAGCTCCCACGCAGGCGCTGTAACTCAGGGGACCTGCCTCCCAGGTCCCATCTTGGGGGGGAGGTCCCTTTCCATCCCCCTGGCCTTGAGCATGTCCATAGCTATTTAGCATATCTAAGTGACCAGCCAAAGGCTATAGGTATGCTAAATGACCATGCCATGGATTAGCTGCAAATCTGCCCTGCCTCTTCTTGCTCTGTGTGCCCCTTCCCCCAACTCACACCTGTGGGGGAAGGGGTGGAGACATCTTAACATCTCCTGGACACCTTGAGTTCTGGACCGCATTTCAAATGCCTATTTGGGGTCCCCCCTCTTGGCTGTACCCTGTAACAATCCCTCCTTTCCAAGTACAGATTTTCCGGCCTCTCTTATAATACGGTCTCTTTCCTCTGATGTAAAGAGAGTCTGCAAAATCTGCTGACAGTCATCCCAAATTGGCTGGTGAGTTCTAAAATGGTTTCTAGGAGGGAAATCAATCCCTGGGGTTTCTCAGAAAATGGGGGATTCTGATGCTTCCAATTATACAAATCACTAGTGGAAAAGGGAACACAGATTAACCGTGGGGGTGCCCGCGGCGGGGCTTCTGGTGCCGGGGGTGCCTCCCAGAGGAGGCAAGATGGCGGCGCCCCCCCCCCCCCCCCGCCAAAGGCAATGTGGCGTTGCCTCCCGGAGGAGGCAAGATGGCGGCGCCTCCCGTGCCTGTTCCATAGTGAGTTCCCCCTCGTATATGTGGCGGCCTGGAAACTCCACCTATCTCCGGCAAGGAAGAATCAGGCTCCTCCTTGCGGGGATAAGGCAGGGGTGTATTCACAGGATCTAAATGGTCCTCCAGCAGCCCTGGTAAGACAGGGTACAGCCTCGACCGTCCCGGGGGCCCACCTAATGCGGTGACCGGGGTCTCAGTTCCCCTCCCTTTCGCCTTATTCCCCGCTGATGCTAGGCACACCGCCCGCCTCCCTCTCTGATTTCCACCCTGACACTTCCTCATGTAGCGGGGCCGCTAGGTGGCAATGTCGACCCAGACATCAAAGAGGGTGGGCAAGCCAAAGGTCCCCTCCGAGGGTCATCCAACATCAAAAGTGGGCCACTCGAGCTGGCTAAGGGTGCGGAGGAACTCTGGATCTGGTGAGGGCCCACCATAACCCCTCTCCCTTCTCTGGAAATCTGAGAAGTTCTTTAGCAAACAGTCGAGGGGTGATCCTGGCACTGATTCTTCTTGTCCAATCTGGACCTGGTATGGGGGCTCTAGGATTAAAGCGACAATCACAAAGACAGACCACCCAACAAAGGCAAAACCAAACAGAGTTCAGACACAACAAGGATCATTCACATGATCCTTGAAATTCAGCAATTTACTAGGCATGAAATTCAGCAATTTACTTCTGACACAACGCATAGACAAAACAAGACACAAAATACAACCGCTCGCCCGCCTGGCCTGCCCTCTCACGAGGTGATGTCGATCTTGGCTAAGGCTGCCCGATCAGAGTCCGGGTTAGACTGCCAGCTGTTATGCCGTACGATCTGACACAGGATCCGCAGGTTAGGGCCCTCTCATGCCCCATAGGTTTCCCCGTGGGGCTACAAACACAGTCATTCACGAGCCCGTTCACTCACACACTCAAATATTTCAATCTCAGCGCGGCGCAGCGCAAAAGGGAAGGGAATCTAACGTGACCGGTCACTACTTATTCCAAAACCAAATTCCGGGGCGGCATCCCACCTCTGGAAGCTCCTGGGTAGATTATCAGCAGCGTCCCACCTACTACCTCAGGATTATTTGCTCCAGAGCCCAGAAACCAGAAACCAAAAGAGGATCCTCAGCGAATACTTACTCAGCTCCAGCTGCCCGTCCGCCGGTCTCTGAACCAAAACTCCACCAATAAGGGAGATATCTCGCTGGGGCCTCCATATGTGGCATCCAGCACACGCGAGAACCAATATCGGAGACTTTCAGGGGTTCAAAGATGTTATTTTATTGGCCAAGTTTCACCTGCGCAGGGGCAAACTCTCAAAGTGTCCAGCGACACAGTGCCCACAAGGAGCTGCAAACGAGAGCCGTGCGGAGCACTTACAACTACGTCCTTATATGGGGGCGGGCAAGCAAGCGTTATACAGAAGCAGACGTGGCAGTTGGCAATTCGCTTACAGAGACCGCATGCGGGAATTTTAAACCAAGCATTTTGGCATAAGGCAGGAAGGCAGGCTGTTTGTTCATTAACCTAGTCATCTCCTGGCTCTAGCTAGCTAGTTTTCTATTTTCTCATTAAAAACTACAAAGCACTGCTTATCTAGCCTACTCAAGGGAGAGCGTCTGCTAGACACAGGATGCTTGCTTAACTGCCCTGTGTCTCCCTTATCATTTCCTTTTAGCTACAATGTGGTTCTTGTCCATTAGAGGAAATTCAGTTCTTAATTTCCTTATTCCCAACACTCATCAGTAACTTCCATATTTTAACCCTTGCCTTTAATATGGCCTGGAAAAATCTTTACATAGTTCTAACTAACTAATTTGGGTAAAAAACAACCCTGCACTCTTCTGCTACAAACTGGTAAAAGCCTTTCAGAAAAACACTAATATATACCCATCGTCTCCAGGGAGACAGGTATTAATACGTCAACACTTTATAACTCAGTCAGCCCCAGACATTGGAAAAAACTAAAAAAGGCAGAGGACAGTCCTCAAACATGGCATTTAAAGAGATTTGGTAAACATGGCATTGAAAGTTTTAACAACCGGGAAAAATAATGCTGAGGCTGCTCGCCAAGCGCGCCTGCAGCAGACGGAAGCCCTGCAGACCCAGGCTGTAGTGGCAGCCCTGAGGCTGGCCAAACACCCAGGACATCAGCCCAGAGGCCAAGTCAAAGTCCGGGCCACCTAAAGGAACGCTGCCAGGAACCTGCTTCAAAAGTGGTAAGGAAGGACATTGGGCCTGCCAATGTCCAAACCCTCAACCTCCAACCAAACTGCTTCAGCTGTAGGCAGCTCGGCCGCTAAAGAGATGCCTGTCCCCTTAAAGGCTTGTTCCTGGTGCCTCTACTTGGGGGAGCAACCAGCCAAGGTGAGGACTCACTCTGGCCTTAAAGCTCCTTGCCTTCATGGGCAACAGACGCGGCCCGGACTCAAGACACTCATCACCCTGCCCACCTCCCTCAGCCCTCCCCCTCCCCTCGTGTTCCCTCCCCTCACCACCCTGTCACTCTCTCTGTGGCACAGCCAACACCCAGGAGGGCTGAGGAAAAAGCTGAGGTGTGACAGCTCTCTACAGGTCCTGTGCTGTGAGTGTGAGGGCTGAGTCCCTGGGCACAGGCACGTGACCTGGACTTACAGACCCATGGGGGGGGCCCTGAGGGGAGGAGGGCACCACCGTGGACTCAAGGAGGGGAGGGCCCTGACCACAGACTCAGCTGCCCCAACCTTGCTGGTCCCGGCCTCCAGACCAGAAAAGAATGTGTGTGTGAGTTATGAAATACACTTGTCAATCTAAACAACACTAATTTCTTTTCTTTGTCACCAAAAGTGGAAAATTCTCATTAACTTGGGAAACAATACATGCTATTTGTAATAAAAGGGGTCAGTTATGGTGTATAACTGAAAAAGCCAAAAGCTCCCTTTGCTTTTCCAAAACCAGCTGTAATTGGCCAACAGAAACCACAGGCACAATTGCACAGTGGGAACAAATTAGTTGTTTCCTGCTCTGGTATTCTTTTCTTTGTCATTCTGATTGTTGTTTTGAAATGTTGTTACAGAAAAAGCAAATTCCTTTGTCGATTGCACTGTAATCGGGTCTATAAGTGTGTCATTTTAAGGTTTTGTGTGGGGTTTTTTTGTTGTTGTTATTTAGAGACAGTCATTGTTTCACTCTGATGCATT
The DNA here is from genome assembly GCF_004126475.2 of Phyllostomus discolor. NCBI lineage: Eukaryota > Metazoa > Chordata > Mammalia > Chiroptera > Phyllostomidae > Phyllostomus > Phyllostomus discolor. The sequence continues at coordinate 138,250,701 of NC_040909.2, forward strand.
TGAAAAAAATGTTACATCTTCAGGAAGGTCTGTGGAAAGGACTCTGCCTTATTCTAAAATATGGCTTTCTGAGAATAACTTTTCAGATTATTTCCTTGAAAGAAGTCGGTGTTTGGGGGGCTCTGGAGAAGGACTGAATTCACAAAGATACTGGGAAATAATCAGGGTAAACAGGAATCAATAGTGGGACTGAATGAACTGGGAATAATTACTGTTGTTGTGGCTTTGTTCAAAATATTGCTGAGTTTTGCACTGGTTTTCATCCAGTCATCTGGTAAATTCTACCCATGTTGAAGCAGTTACCTTTCTCTCCCTGCTGGATCCCTCCAGAATTTGGAAACTGATCATGAGAGAGTAGTATTATTTTCATGGCAGTAGGTTCTCTCATGTATTCAATAGGAATCTGATTTTCTTCACTTCCAATTGTGGACTTGTTCAGCAAGACTTTGACTGGAATGTCATGTCCCTCTCAGACTCGGGATGTCAACCAAATCCTTTAAAGATGAAAGACTGGAGGTGATAAAGGCCCCTTGGAGACACAGCCTGGTGCTGATTCACAAGGTTCATGGCGGCCTTTCAGGTAAGGAGCAAAGGCTGCTTTCCTGGGAGGCAGCAGGGAAGATGCTACCCAGGACACTTTGGGGACCTGGAGAACTTAAGGAACTGACCCATAACAGCAGGTACTGCAGGCAAAGCCTGATGGCAACTGAGTAGCTTGGCTTCTCTGCCCTGTGGGGCTAACTCAAGTTCAGTCTGAAAATTCCTGGTAACATTGCTGCAAAGTAGACTTAATGAAGCCCACATGACCAATTGCTGTACCTGTTGTGCTCACGCAAATAATCAGACCAATTGAAACTGGACTTCCTGCAGTAAATGAGTTGGTCTTCATTTGGCTCTTTGATGAAAGTGAGGGTGATTTAGGAGAAAAAACTGTGTTTAAACAAAATCTATGGTGCACAGTTATAGGAGACTGTTCTGCCTGGCGTGGGCCCAGCTCCCACTGGGAGATGCACAGGACCCACACCCATGGGTAGGTTCTCCCGTGGAAAATCAGGCCTGCAATGTACCTAGAGTGCTATGAGACTTGCTTTTGCTAAAACTTTCTCACGCTGAATTGAGGCAGCAAACATTTACTGCAAAGTAACTTCCTAAAACCCATGCTAAACCTTCCAAGAACCAGTGTAACCTCTTGAACCACTTTTGCCTTTTCATGTGCAAATATCCTGTTTCTGTGATGTGATTAGCAACATCCTCTCCTTTGTTTTGTGTGAAAGGGAACCACCCAAAGCAAGCCAGTGCATAGTAAATGAGGTCCTTCCTGCAATGTGCCTAGAAAGAATAAAAGCTCACCAAAGCAAGGGCTGAGGCTTTGGGCTCCTCTTGAGAGAAAAGTCGCCCAGCCTTTTTCTCCACAGGACTCGGCAGTCCCTGTGAAATTCTTTTGTCTCAGCTACAATGCTGTGGACCCCCTCACCAAGGTCCGAGACACACAGATATGGACATGAGACTCGAATCTTGTGACTTGACTGTAAAACTTTATTTTTCCCTTAAGAATGAGATTCAGTGTTCATTCTCCTAACTTTTGGAAATATTTGGGCTACAACATCTAACTTTCACAGAAAAGGAAGGAGAATTGAGAGTGGAGGTTTGAAACAGTGAAGGTTGTCATGCTGGGAAGTTGGAACCCGCCCCACCATTCTTCTGACATTGTAGCTGTGAGGGCCGGCACTCACCACTGTGCAGCTCGTACATGCACGGCCTGTTTGCATAACAATCCAAGGAAGTAATGGCTCAAAAGGCACAGACTCTGATCTTGAAGCACCTCGGCTCCAGGAGATTTGCTAACCTTCCCCCATGGAGGCCAGGGTGACACACTCCTGGTCATCACGGGCCTTCTCAGAATGCACTGTGCTCACCTGCCTGTGGAGAAGCTTTCAACCCCTGCCTCCATCTCTTCCTTCTGCTCCCCCGTCCTCCTTCCAAAACTGCTGCCCCCATGAGAGGTGGACATGGGGTCTGAGATGTGAGTCTCCCGTCTTCCAGGTGGCCAGCACCTGCAACTAAACCACTTTCCTTTACATCAGCACCTTCCTCTTGAGAACCAGCTCTTGTAGGGGTGGTGGGCCTCTGGATCTGCTTTGGGTTCCACTTTGTGGCGACTCCAGACGGGACCGTGTGCACTCCCAGGGAGGCCCCGAGGGCCTTGGGGTGGGTGACCAGCTGCCTGTGACAGGCTGAGTCTGTGCATGGGAGGCACCTGGTTCCTCTTGCCAACACACGTAAAGAAGTACACATCAGCACGTCTATTAACTAGGAGTCAGGGATAATTCCTGATCTGTTCCCAGGGAGGAGAACCGGCCTCACTGAGGTGGGGGGCAGTGAGGGGCACACATTCAGGGCAAAGCAGGGTGGCACAAGGAAGGGCCGCTGAAGGCCAGCGTGGTAAGCCCCCGGGTGGCCAGAGGCCAGAGACCCAAGGGCGCCAAAGCTGCGAGCCCTTTGTCCTGAGGATGCATAGAGTGGGTGGGATGGGGGTTAAAAGGGTTCATGCTGGGTGGCAGGTAGACAGGGTGCCAGCTTTCCCTGGGGACAAAGCAGTCTCAAAGGCTTCCTCCCCACATAACGGGGACGATGCCCAGAGTTTCCAGGGCTCCCTCCCCCAGGCTGAGCTCATGTTTCTGGCAAGGCTGGAGCACCCGTCAGCCCGAGGGACCAGGCTCTGGACGGCGGAGTCAGTGGGAGAGACAGGTCTCCCCCCTCCCTCCCTGGGTTCACTGTTCAGTCCCCCTCGGTGCTGGAAGGCTCTCCTGGCCACCAGGTTGCTGGACGCTGGTCGGCACAGCAGGGCAGCCTCAGGGTGCGCCTTGTGCCACCTCCTGCCTCCGCCCCCTTGCAGGGGTCTCGGGAATTGCCCAGTTCTTCATCTTGGGGGCTCTCCCTGCTCTCCCTGCTCTCCCGCTGAGGCATGAGCCTCCTGGACACCCTTTGTTGGTGAAGGAATCGGGTCTCTGGGGAGTCGAATGGCTCCAGTCTGGGGAGTGGATGGGGATGGACTCCAAGCTTAAAGGTTGTGTTTTTATTTGGGATCTTGTTGCTCAGAGACATGTGCAGGGACTCTTAGCGGGGTGGGGGAGGGAGACAGGGAGAGAAACACCATGTGAGACAGAACCTCCATCGGGGGCCTTGCCCATGCCCCCCATGCTCCCGACCTGGCACACAGCACACGACCCACAACCCAGGCATGACCCCTCACTCAGGGACAGGTGGCCTTTCAGGTCACAGTCTGTTGCTCAACCCACTGACTCACCAGCCAGGACTCCCAGTTTCATTTTCCCTTTCTCCCCGGAGGAAGTCAGTTTCGTTTCAGGAGCTCTCCTCTGTGTGTCTGGGTTTCAGTTATTCGTTGGCGGCTTTCTCTCCTTTCAGAGACTTGACCTGGTCTTTGCTGTTTGCAATCCACCGGGAATCTTCTCTCTCTGCCACTTGGACCTCGTCAGGGTGGTTGGCGGTGCCAGGGGGTGTGAGATAAGATGCTAAGGCTTTCCCCTGGCAGCTCTGGTTCAGTGGACTGAGTGCTGGCCTGCCAGCTCACAGGTCAGGGGTTGATTCCCAGCCAGGACACATGCCTGGGTGGTGGGCCCGGCCCCCACTGCAGGTGAGCGAGAGGCAGCGTGTGGGTGTACCTCTCTCCCACACCCATGTCTCTCTCCTTCTCCCTCCTTTCCCGTCTCTCTAAAAAATAAGTAAAAGTGAAATATTACAGAATCTAAGGCTGGTGTTCCAGTCCCTCCTTGAAGAGGATTGAGTTTGAGACTGCTTGTGTCCTTGAACTTTGTCTTTGCTTAATGTTGTGTTTCTGTGTCTGTTTTGAAAGGATGGGCGGTCTCAACGTGGAACAGTTTTGCTGAAGGTCAGGGTCTAGTAAAGAGGATGAGATCTTTCCTGTGCAAACTCTCCCTGTTGTTTCAGCCTAAGGATCCTACTGGGAAGGGATGGAAAAGGTGGTTTAAGGGGAGAAAGGACCCGAGTCCCGTCTCAGGCAGTGAAACCCAGGAACCAAAGGAGAAGCAGAAAGGGGACATTCTGAAGTTTAGGGGTCCGCTGGGCCAGCCTGCTGTCTCCCTGCTGTTGCTCCAGCCCCGAAGCTGTGGAGGGCAGGGGGTCCTGAGCCGCTCCCTTACCTGCACACTAAGAAGTGCAGTGATCACCGAGAATAAAAATGTGCGTGTCCTTGCCAGGGGAGAGAGAACCGTTTCTGGAAGTTATGGAATAAACCAGTCAATCTAGACAGTGCCCCCTGCACTCCCAGCCCAGGGGGAGGCCTGGGCAGAAACCCTTCACTTCCCCCCACAACCAAAACAAGGACAACAACCAGTTTGAAAGCAGAAACAACCAGAGCTGCCAGAAACCCGAACCATTGGAAGTCCGACCCCCGAGCAGTGGAAGCACAAACAGTCCACAGACAGCGGGAGAGGGGGAGGGGCAGCGGGTGCACAGGGGAGCGGGCAAGGCGGGGGCCTGCACAGCAGGTGGTCCCACACTTGCGTGAGGATAAAGCAGAGGAACGACCGGGGAGTGGGTCACATCTGGCAAGGAGACGCACTCTGGACATGTGCACGGGGGACCCCAGCAGCCAGGGCTGCAGAGCAGGGCCACCCACCCATGGGCTCCTGGGGAGGTTCCCCACTTGCTGCCAGGGGTGGAGGACACCTGTGAGGAGACCCAGAGGGAGGAGTCCACCCCCTCCCAGGCACCCCTGAGGCAGGCTCCAGACCTCCCCCGAGACGTCTGAGCTCCAGCCCCAGGGAGCGGCCCCACACGGTGCTGGTGTCCTGGCGCCCCGCCACCGGAGGTCGGCCCACTGGCCCCGGGGCCCCTCTGCCCGGGAGTGACTGGCTCTGGGGCCTCTGCCTTGTAGGTCTGTGTCGGCTCCCCTGCCCAGCCCTGTCCCCGGGCCCACAGACAGACTCTGGGCCTGGGGTGGGTCACCCCCATTCTCGTGTGTGGTGTTACTGCTGCTGCTTGGTCCTCAGTGATGAGTGTTGTCACTAGGCTGGCATGGGTTTGGCCCCGGGCAGCCATGCCCCCCCCCCACCCCGGCCTGACGGTGCAGCTTCTCTGGGCCTGCGGCTGGGGCCCAGCTGAGGCCGAGGCGGTCTGCAGGGACCGGGGATGCAGCCGGGGTCATGCCTCACGGGTGCTCTCACCCGGTGCAGGATGCCTGGCACTCTCCACCAGGTGGCCGTCCACACCCGGCCCCCGCTGCTGCCCCACTCACCGCGGTCAGACCACCCGCCCTGACACGGGCTGCACGTGTGAGACTGAAAACCATGGTTTCCACCCACATGTGCTCGAGACCCACTGAGGATGGATTCCGTGATGTGCATGGTTCCCGGCGGCAGTGAAACCCACGGACAAACACGTGTTAGCGTGTGAGGTGTTTTCTGCTTCTGTGCTTTCTGTGGAGGTCCTTCCTGGGGAGCCCCTGGATGACCCCGGACAGACCTGGGGACAGGGACTGGGGCCAGGACAAGGGAAGGGAGGTGGGTCACCGCACTGCTCAGGGGAGGCAGACCGGGACCACCGAGGGACTGTGTAGAAAGCCACCCACAACCTCTTGGAAATTCCCCAAACTGCAGAGGTTCACCCAGTCTTCCTCGAAATCCTACAAGCACCCATCCATCACCCCTCCCCCAGCTCCACTCTGGATGGCTCCACCCACCCTGTCCTGAGACTGGGCTGGCTGACACCGGCTTTGGTGCAGGAATTACCTCCAGGGGTTAAAGCTACAGGAAATGGCAGGGACGAGCTTGTGGTGTGGCCTGTTGTCAGGCCCCTGGGGCTCTTAGACTTCACAAATAAACACGCCTAACTCATAATTCCATGGGTGGGGCACAAAGGCTTGAGGGGGCAGGCGGAGGCCGGAAGTGGGTGGTGGATATATCAGGGCCAGCGGGGAGGTGGGTGCAGATGCTGCGGGGCTGAAGGAGGCTGAGGCCAGCAGTGAGCACACGGCCGGTGCAGGTGGGAGGAGGCAGGGGAGGTGAGCAGGGGGTCAGCCAGGGAGGGTCAGGGCTGGGAGGGGAAGCCCGAACCTGAACCTGAACCTGGAACCCCCGCCGCAGGCACCCCCCTCGTGGCACAGCATCCAGGAAGCATGAGAGGCCTCCATCTGGTCCTGCTGGCGGTCCTGCTGTGCTCGGACCATGGTGAGTGCCAGTGCTGACCGGACCTGTCCTGGGAGTGGGGGTGGGTCCTCAGTCCCCTGTTCCTGGGCCCTGAGGGGTCTGTGCTCCCAGCCCCGGAGGGTGGGCTTCCCAGGTATGGGCAGGGGCCTGGAGGCACCTTCCTGGACCATGGGTTCCAATTCGGGTTGTGGTTGTGGTCGGCGGGGGTCTAAAGCCAGCCTTCCTGTCCTCTGAGCCTGCCCTGTGTCCCCACCCCACCCCAGCCCTGAGCCTGCAGTGCTACTTCTGTCCTGGGGTCCAGACGATCACGCAGTGCTGGGTCATGACCTGTGGACAGGGACAGAACGTCTGCTTTAAGGGCAACCTGATCACCACCTTGCCAGGTGGTGAGTACCCTGCGCCCACAGCGTGCGGCTGGGTTCAGGGGGCCTCCTGGAAGGGGTGTGGGTGTGTCAGGGGCCAGGTCCGTGTCACCTGGGGCTGCTGCCTGTCCCTGCCTCCCCGCCCTCTGCACTGAGCAGCCTGCAGAGGCCCCCGGGGTGGAGGGGAGGGGGCTCCCAGCTCATGGAGGGACGGCCAAGGGGAGCTGGTGACCACGGCCACCCCAACAGGGACAGAGGGACTAGAAGCTCCCACAGCAGGCACTTTTTCCTCCTGCAGGAGAGAAGCTCAGCATGCAGCACGGGGGGTGTTCCACTTCCTGTGAGGAGCTTTCCAACCAGACTAAGGCAGTACCTGGCTCAGCCCCAAGGCCAAGTCCACAGGATAAGATATTCCAGGACCTGGGTCAGCTGGTCCCCAAGTTTGAATTGCAGGGTGTGTCCTGTTGTAATACAGACCTCTGTAATGGGGTGTCCCGAGCAGGGCACAGCCTCTGGGCCCTCGCTGGGGGGCTCCTGCTCAGCCTGGGGCCAGCCCTGCTCTGGGCCCTGCTGTGAGGACCCACTTCAGGCACAGAAAAGGGTAAGGGCGGCCGTGTCCAGGCAGCACCCACGGGGCCCCACGGCGAGCTGGCTGTCCCACCCACACTGGCCCGCTCAGACCTGGGAGCGCTCGGCCAAAGGGCTGAGCTGCCCTCCTCCCAGTGCAGGGGCCCAGAGAAAGGGCAGCCCCCCTGCACCGACCCGGCTGTGCCCACAAGCCTGTCTGGTTTGCCAGCAGCGACCGTTCACCTCTGCCCCACAAGGCAGGGACCACCTGCTGGGCAGGGGCCCCTGGGGGAGCCGCCCCACAGCCCCTCCTGCAAGTTCCCCAGTGTGCCCCCCCGCAAAGAGATAATAAACTTGACAGCACCGGCCTGCTGTGCGTGTGCCACTCAGCCCACCGGGGGCCGTGGGGGCTCCACACCCACTTCCACAGGAGGCTGGGCTCCCACCCCATGTCAGGCCCCAACCCCGAGGGCCTGGCGGGTTAGGAGGGGCCGTGCCCGGGGGAGCCCCCTCTGCAGCCCGTGGGGCGGCCCCCACACCTTCCCTGAAGCACCTCCTCCAGGCCGGCTCCCTGCCCTGCAGCCCCCGCCCCTGGGGGCGGCTGCTGTCCTGGGCCCCTGGGCCTGGAGGGCTGGGACGGGACACCCTCCACAGGCCGTGAGGTCCGTTCCTCCCCGGGGTCGTCGTTGCTCCGCCTTCCCCTCTGCGCACCTGCACCCGCAAGCCCTTGCCCCCCACCACGGGCGGGGTGGCCAGCGCCTCACCTCTCCCCAGGGCCCCCCCCCCCCAAGTCTTCCCTGGGAAGAAGTCTCCCTCCACTCCCTGACACCCTGGGGCTGAGGACATCCTGGGTGGGGGTCTAGCACCCCACGGAGACTGTCAGGGTGGGAAAATGAGGTGTGGAGAGGGAACGAGATCCCACCCTAGGGTGCTGCCCTCACCCCTCGGTTGGCAGCTGGGAGGCGACCCCACGTCCCAGCTCAGGCTTCCTCGGAGGAGCAAGTGCTGACCAGGGGCCTCTCCCACCTGAGCTGAAAGGGAGGCTCAGCCCCACCCCTAACCCTGGGCACCGCTCCCCCTCCCCATGCTTTGGGGCAGCTGTGAAGAGGTGCAGGGCCTGGGGCGGGGATGTGCCCCGTGGGACGGCAGCTCTGGGGACAGGAAAACTGGAAGCTCCAGCATCCCGGAGGGAACCCCCTCCTTCCTGCCAGGACTTTGCCTCACAGAAACCTCACCTGAGGGTCCCCCACAGCACAGACCCAGGCAGGGCCCTCGGGCACTTGGGGAGCCGGTGGGCACAGGCCTTCCTCCTCTGTCCTGGCTTCAGTGTCTGTCCTGCTGGCCCTGTCCCACAGCGGGGGCAGGAGTGCCTCAGCCGCGCACCCCGCTCCCTTTTCCCTGCAATGGGGAGGTGCCCCCTTCGCCCCCATGGCCCCGCTGCAGGTCCCACTGGAGGGAGGCGCACAGAGGGTCTGGGGTAGAGCCGTGCAGGTGTGGGGGTGGACGCACGTGCGTGGTGTGTGGTGTGCGTGGCATGCCCACTCTGTGTGAGGTGTGTGCCGTGTGGGGGTGGGCAGTGTGTGCGTGCTGTGCGTGTGCGGGGCGGGGACACGGCACCAATGGAGCACCCAGGGCTGACACCCAGTGGGCCCCACCCTGGAGGCCCCCAGGATCCCCTTCCCAGACCGGCACCCTGGGTCCGTCCTGGGTGGGTCCTGTCGGGAGCAGCTCGAGACGGGGTGGGGGGGGGGCACCTGTGACTCTGCAGGCCACAGGGCATGGGGCTGGGGTGAGTGGGGTGGGGTGACTGCAGCCCCCCTAGAACAAGAGCACCTGGGGCAGGGAGTCCCCCCTTCCCCGGCTGTCCACAGGGAGAGGCACAAGAATGAGGACAGAAGTCTTCCAGGAAGGGAGAACAATTACTGGAAAAGAAAACAGATTCCAGCCCCCAGTCATGGGGTCCTGCCCACCCCCAGCTCCGTCCCCCAGGTCCCCTCCCCTTCCTGAGTGGGTTGCCCAGCACTTCTGGGAGTGGAGGGGCAGCCAGGGAAGGGCCAGGGTGGCTGCGGAAACCCCTGCTGTCCCCCGCTGTGAGCCAGACCTGGGTCACCCGAGGACCTGCACACACTGGGGAAGGGAGTGGGCAGCAGGGACTCCACTGTGACAGAGCAGGGGGCCCAGCCAGGATGGGGACGGAACAGGGTGCTCCAAGGTCTGGGACCCCAGGGGCTGCATGAGAGCTGTGTCCATGTCCGTGACCATGACCTCTGTGAGGGCGTCACACCCAGAGGCAAATTGCTGTGGGGAGAAATAAAACTGAGGCCCAAACCTTCACCCTGGCCGGTGTGGCTTGGTGGAGTGAGCACCGTCCTGGGAATCAAAGGGTCGCTGGTTTGAGTCCCAGTGGGGTCACATGCATTAGTTGTGGGCCAGGTCTCTAGTACACAGTGCTTGACAGGCAATCACACATTGATGTTTTTCTCCTTCTCTTCCTCCCTTCCTCCCCCTCTCTCTAAAAATAAAACCTAAAAAAAAAAAAAAGAAAAAAGAAATCTCTTCCTAACCCAGAAAAGCTCTCCACACCCACACTGTGTTATTGAATCAGCACTAAAGCAGGTGAGCGCATCGTAAGTGTGTCTGTCAGAGACCCCGCATCGGGCTGTGGAGACCCATGGAGCCACCCCCCACTCCACACAGGGGAGAGGGCCCGGGTGGGGGGTGGTCAGATCCTCCCTCCATGGCCCAGACCACTCGTGCATGCAGCATGCAACTCCCGTCGGCCACTTGAGGCTGTTCCTACAGTGGAAGCCCTTCCAGTCTCGGCAGGGAGTCCTGAGAAGTCACCCCAAGGATTAAAGTCCTGGACTGGGGGCTCTTTCGTTGCTTTCAGGACCGTGGACGGTGAGATGGGCTCAGTGGCTTCCGATTCGTCTTCTTAAATACAGGAGAGAGTGGGAATGAGGTGACCGGGGTAGGATAGAAAAATACGGAGTAACAGCCCTGGCTGGTGTGGCTCAGTGAACTGGGCACTGGCCTACAAACCAACCAAAGAGTTGCTGGTTGGATTCCCAGTCAGGGCACAGGCCTTAGCTGTGTGCTGGGTCCCCAGTAGGGGGCACCCAAGAGGCAACCACACGCTCATGTTTCCCTCCCTCTCTCTCCCCTTTCCCCTTTTCCTAAAAATAAAGAAATGAAGTGTTAAAAACTAAAAAAGAAAAATACCGAGTAACAATGTACATATCTTGTGCATAATAA